>NC_057419.1:16702215-16732215 GCF_019320065.1 Cervus canadensis
ACCTCTGGCATCAGTCACTCAGAATTCCCGACCAACATGCTTTTCTGAACTCACACCTCTACCCCTGGCCTCTGGGGTGTCTCCCAGAATTTGGCTAAACCAAGGTTCATGCCATGTCATTTCCTGTGTCCCGTTTTGGGGTGTCCAGTCCATGCTCTTGGCTGCTGGCCAGGTCACTTAATGTTTCACTCTGGCCTCGCCCCCGGTGCCCCCACCACAGAACCTAATGACCCTTGGGGTCTGGAGGTTCCGTCCCGACCTCACTGTGAATGTGCCCTGCTGGCCTCCCACGCTCCCTGGAGTACAGACTTCTCACAGTATTATAAGCACTGCTCTCTGCTGCTGTGCACACATACACGCATGCATATCCGTGCACACACAGACCCTGAACACATGCACACATGTGTGTGCACCTGTACCGACAGAAGCATGTACATACACACACAGAAACACACACACACAGACCCCCCAGAGCAATGCCACAGCTCCCCACTACCACTCAGAAGAGGCTGGGTCCCATGGGACCAGGCGCCATGCTTTATGTCTTTCTGTGTCAGGAACCCCCAACCCGTCTGTAGAGGGGCTGTGCTGGGGGAAGTCCCCACCCACGCCCCTGTCTCTCACTACAAGGCCCCTCTCCTCCACCCCCTCCCAGAACGCCCTCCTGGAGATCTCAGAGTGGCTGGAGAACCACCCCCAGGAGGTGGTTATCCTGGCATGCAGGAACTTCGAGGGCATGATGGAGGACCTGCAAGAGAACCTGTTGGGCTGCATCAAGAACATCATTGGGAACATGCTGTGTCCCCGTGGGGTGAGCAGGGGCCACAGGCTCCCCATGCTCTTGTCAGCGGGAGCACTAGGCTTCACTGTAATCCGACTATCTGCTCGCTGCGTGAAGCTGATTCAGACTCCAGGTGATGCCGCTCACGGAACTCCAGTAATCCACCCACCACTGTCTCCACTCAAACACCCCAGTAACCAGCCCATCACTGGTCACAGGCATGCCCAATAATCCACCCTGCCCGGTCTCTATTCAGGCACTCCCCAAATCCATCAATCACGCCTCAAGATGCCCCAGTAATCCACCTGCCATTTCCTATCACAAATCCCAATAATCCACCCACCTCTGTTTCCACTCAGGTACATACCCCAATAATTGACCCATCACTACTCAAGACACCCAAGTAATCTACCCACCACTGTCTCCACTCAAACACCCCAAAAATCTACCAATCACTGCTCAAGACACCCCAATAACCCACCCATCACCTTCTCCACTCAGACACCCCAGTAATCTACCCATTAGTGTCTCTACCCAGACATGCCATTATTCCACCCACGATTGTCTCTTCTCACAGAGAACCCAATAACCAGTCCATCACTGCTCATAGACACCCCAATAATCCACACACTGCTGTAGCTTCTCGGATACCTTCTCACAATACCTGACACATTGTGTCACAAGGCACCCCAATAACCACTGTGCACACGTCTCATGGGCACCTGGATGATTCTCCCCACAGGAGGTGCCGAATCTGCGCCAGCCGTAGTCCCGGGGCCGGCAGGTCATCCTGTCGTACAAGGACGAGGCATCCATGAGTCAGCATGCAGAACTGTGGCCCGGTATCCCCTACTGGTGAGGGAACCAGGTGAAGCCCCGAGACCTCATCCACTACCTGGAGCACACGAAGAGCTGCAGCCACCCAGGTGAGTTCCGCCTTCATACCGGACACCTGATCACACGCATGTCCTAGCGCATGGGGCTGGCTTTGGGTTCAAGTGGATAAATGGAACAGGACATATTAGGGGACGTTATTCTGTTCAACACATGGAGAACAGGGCATGGACATTCTTGGGGATGTTACTGTGTCCACCACAGGGGGTCAGGAAGTAGATAGGATGTGAACATCCGTGCGGACATTATTGTGTCCACCACACGGGGTCAGGACGTGGACATCGCTGGTGTCACTGTCCAGCCCGCCTGCCCTCTGTAACAGGAGAAATTCATCAGTCAACACCCCTGTGAGTCCCTGCTGTCTGAACTTTGGTCTCTGTCAGACATCTGAATCTCTGACCAGAGGAGGCCAGAGTCTGGGTGGGTGATGGCACAGCTTGGTGACTGCGTGGGCAGGTGACCCATGGGTTACTGGTCACATGCGCAGGAGATGTGTGGGTTGGTGACCCCGTGGGTGGGTTACCATGTGGGTGGGTGACCGGTTTGAGCTCCTGACAGCAGGGTGGGTTACCATGTGAGTTGCTGACCCGGTGAGTGGGTGACCACATAGGCGGGTGATGGTGTGAGGGGGTAATCATGTGGACAGGTGACCACATGACCTCGCAGGTTCGTGACCCCATGGGTGGGTGACCACATGGGTTATTGGCCACGTGGAGGGATCACCACATCATGTAGTGACCCCGTGGGTGGGTGACCGACCATGTGAGTCAGTGACCACATGGTCTGGTTTGTCACATGACTCCGTGGGTTAGTGACTGCACATGTAGGCGGCTGACCCCACAGCTGGCACCATGAGCTGCGGCCCCTCTCTTGTCCCAGGCAGGCTGTTCATGGCCGGCATCAACCTCACGGAGAACCTGCACTTTGTCCTCATCCACCCGGCCTGGTCCCTGGCCCCACTACCTTTGCGCATGGGTGCGGGGCCAGTGCCCGGGGTCAGCGCCCGGGGTCAGCTGCCAGCTATATCAACACCATCGCAGGCGACTTCATCTGCGCCGTCGGGTTTGATGGCAATGTCATCAGGTTGAACCAGAAGCTGCTTCGGGGCTGACAGATGGTTCGTGTGTGGAGCTGGGCATCACGGAGGCTGCGTCTCATCACGTCCTGTGATGTTACCAGCCTGAACCGGAAACCGCCTCGGGGCTGATGGTCCACGCACTGAGGGGCTGGGCATTGCGGAGGCCACTCCTCGTTCACATCCTGTGACGTCACTGGGCTGAACCGGAAGCTCCTTCGAGGCCGCCGGACGGCGCGTGGGTGGAGCTGGGTGTAACGGAGGCTGCGTCTCAGTCACGTCCTGTGCGTCACCGGCCTAAACTGGTAGCCGCCTTGGTGCTGCTGGACGGCACGTTTAGGAGCTGGGCATTGCGGAGGCTATTCTCAGTCCTGTCCTGCGGGGCTGGTCATCCGTCCGCCCGTCCACTGAACGATGGTGACTGCAGAGGTGTGGCCAGGTGGCAGGGCCCATGGTCTCCTCAGTCCTCTGTGTGTCTCTTGGCGAATGCAGGGTGTGAGGTGATGATTAAAGGTGAGTGCATGATTTATACAATCACATCCTCAGGGAGACACACCCGGTCCGTGGCTTCCCCGTAGGAGAGTCTGGGTTGTCCCCTCCCCCTGGCACCGAGAGCAGCAGACGGTGACCCCCAGATCGGGAGGCGGGGGAGGCAGTATGGCAGTGGCTATATCTTTCCGTGTGTGCTTTACGTTTCTCTTCTCTTCTTATCTATTTGTTAGGCCTCCTCAGACAACCACTTTGCCTCTTTGCAATTCTTTTTCTTGTGGATGCTTTTGATCACCACCTCCTGTACAATGTTGGGAACCTCCATCCATAGGTCTTCTGGTGCCGTGTGTTCCAGGCCTAACCCTTGAGTCTATTTGTCCCTTCCAGAGTATACTCACAAGGGATTTGAATAAAGCAAAGAACCACTGGAACACAGTAGAATGGGAAAGACTAGAAATCTCTTCAGGAAAATTAGACATGCCAAGGGAACATTTCATGCAAAGACAGGCACAATAAAGCACAGAAACGTTATGGGCCTAACTAAAACAGAAGAGATTAAGAAGAGGTAGCAAGAATACACAGAAGAACTGTAAATTAAAAAAAAAAGATCTTATTATCCTGGATAACCACGATGGTGTGATGAGTCACCCAGAGCCGGACATCCTGGAGTGCAAAGTCAAGTGGGCCTTAGGAAGCAGCAGTACGAACAAAGCTAGTGGAGGTGATGAAATTCCAGCTGAAAGCTTTCAAATCCTAAAAGATGGTGCTGTTAAAGTGGTGCACTCAATAGGCCAGCCAGTTTGGAAAACTTGGCAGTGGCCTCAGGACTGAAAAAGGTCAGTTTTCATTTCAATCCCAAAGAAGGGCAATGCCAAACAATGTTTAGACTACCGCACGACTGCACTCATTTCACATGCTAGCAAGGTAATGCTCGAAAACCTTCAAGCTAGGCTTCAACAGTATGTGACCCGAGAACTTCACAGACCCCACATTCAAACAGTTGATTCTAAATGCACAGTGATACCACAAAGATGGTCAAGGTAAAGACATACAATGGACTTTATGTCTAAGTCAGTGAAACAAAATATTCACTGCAAGGTACATACTTTTTTAGCTTGAAAAATCTTATATTTGAATATAAAACATCCTGCTGAAATTGAAAAATATGTTTTAAAGTGAAATTCATTCTTAATTGTCAATTACTTTGAGCCTATGGAAAAAAGAAAATATAATTACATTCATTGGGACTGCTTCAGTTCAGTTCAGTCACTCAGTCGTGTCCAACTCTTTTCATTGGGTGCTGCTTAAATTTTCACAGACGTTTTTTTCTTAAAAATTCCCTTACAGTTTTAACATCTTAATTAGATATAAAATGGTCAGTAGATTTTATACTATGTTTTCTGGACATTTTCATTTCCTTTAATTTATGAATGTAACTAGAATGTTTTTCTATTGAGTGAGTATTAAAAATTACTCCTCTCTCTTGAGTGGAACACACTGTTTACACTACTGTTGGGAGACATTTTAGTGCCTAAAACCTTTTATACTTCAGCTCTACAATCTAGGTTTTTTGTTTGTTTGTTTTGCTTTGCTTAGGCTGAGAATTTTCTCATCTATTTGTAGTATCTTCAGAGTTTCTGTTAGGAATATGTGTCTGCTGTTGCTTACTTGCACCGTCGTGTCCAACTCTTTGCCACCCCATGGACTGTAAGCCCACCAGTCTCTTCTGTTCACGGGGATTCTCCAGGCAAGAATGCTGGAGTGGGTTGCCATGCTCTCCTGCAGGGGATCTTCCTGACCTAGAGATGGAATTCACATCTGCCACAGCTCCTGCATTGCAGGCGGATTCTTTACCACTGAGTGAAACTGGATCTTGTATACGTGAAACCCACTTTAATTATGAAGATTCATAATCAGTGAAAAACAAAGATGGAGAATCCCAAAAAAGCATTTACCTTTAACCAATTAATAATAAGAATAAAAACCTTCATTTCAATTTGCATTCGTTTATTTTTTCTTTTAAATTTTCATTGAAGGATAATTACTTTCCAGAATTTTGTTGTTTTCTGTCAAACTTCAACATAACAGTCTTTCTTAACTCATAGTTTCTCTTAAATATCATCTTATTCTGTGTAAATAACTTCTTTTAACATTTCTTACAGACAAGGTATCTGCTGAGAATGAATTCCCCAATGTTTTGTTCATATGAAAATATCTCCTTCTCCTTTGTTTTTGAAGGATAATATTCCTGGATATAGAAGTTAATTTCAGTAGTTTAAAAGAAAAAAAATACGTTTGATTTATTGAAATGTTGTACCTGTACCATGAATTTACTAGTTAAGCTGTATAATTCATTGATTTGTAACTTATTCATAGGTTGAATAACCATAACCACAGCCTCATTCTAGAATATTTTCATCATTCCAATTGGGAAACACTCTCCTGCTGGCAGACATTTTCCATTTCCCCCTTCATCTGGGCCCTTGCATTCACTCCTCTATTTTCGGTCTTCAGAGAATTACCTAATCTGAGACATACGTGTTCACACGAATAGAATAATGCAATACACAGCCTTTTGTTCCCAGCTTCTTTTAATTAACATGATCATTTCAGAGCTCTAGCATGTTATAGCTTATATAAGAACTCCATTCATTTGATGGCCAAATAATTTTGTATTGCATGTTTTATTTATTCGATCACCAGTTGATGGTCATTTGAGTTATTTCAATGTTGTTTTCCTTTTTTAAGTTTATTTCTTTTTAAAAATTATTTTTTAATTTAATAATTGTAAAATTTTAAATTTAATGGCCTTTTCTGCATCTATTTAGGTTATCTCATGATTTTTAGCTTTCCTGTGGTTAATGTGGTGTGTCACATTAATTGATTTGCGAATATTGAAGAATCCTTGCATCCCTGGAATAAAGCCAACTTGATCATGGTTTTTGATATGTTGTTGAATTCTGTGTGCTAAAATTTTGCTGAGGATTTTTTGCATCTATGTTCATCAGTGATATTGGCCTGTAGTTTTCTTATTTGGTCTTGTCTTTGCCTGGTTTTGGTATCAGGGTGATGGTAGTCCTGTAGAATGAGTTTGGAAGTGTTCCTTCCTCTGAAATATTTTTGAGAGAGTTTTAGAAGGATAGGCATTTGCTCATCTCTGAATGTTTGATGGAATTCACCTGTGAAGTCATCTGGTCCTGGGATTTTGTCTTTTGGGAATTTCTTGGTCACAGCTTCGATTTGGAGCTTGTAATTGGGTGGTTCATAATTTCTATTTCTTCCTGTTTCAGTCTTGGAAGATTGAGCTTTTCTAAGCATCTGTCCATTTCTACCAGGTTATCTATTTTATTGCCATAGAGTTGTTCATAATAGTCTCTTATAATCCTTTGTGTTTCTGCATTTTCTGATGTAATTCTCCTTTTTCATTTCTAAGTTTGTTGATTTCATTCTTCTATGTTTCTTGATGAGTCTGGCTAAAGGTTTGTCAATTTTGTTTATCTTCTCAAAGAACCAGCTTTTAGTTTGTTAACCTTTGCTATTGTTTCTTTCATTTATTTTTCATTTATTTCATCTCAGATTTTTATGTTTTCTTTCCATGTACTAATTTTGGCTATTTTTTTGTTTTGTTTTGTTTTTCTTTATCAGTTGTTTTAGGAGTCAATTGAGCTTGTCTATTCAACGCTTTTCTTGTTTCTTGAGTTAGGATTGTATTGCTACAAACTTCCCTCTTGGAACTTATTTTCCTGCATCCCATAGATTTTGAGTTGTCGTGTTTTCATTGTCATTTTTTTCTAGAAAATTTTCGATTTCCGTTTTGATTTCTTCGGTAACCTGTTGGTTAGTTAGAAACGTGTTGTTTAATCTCCATGTGTTTGTGTTTCTTACAGTTTTCTTTTTTTCTTCTAATTGATATCTAGTCTCATAGTGTTGTGGTCAGAAAAGATGCTTGATACAATTTCAATTTTGTTCATTTTACTGAGATTTGATTTGGGACCCAAGATGTGGTCTCTCCTGGAAAATGTTCCCTGTGCACTTGAGAAGAAGGTGTATTCTTCTCCATTTGGATGGCATGTCCTGAAGATATCAATGAGATTCATCTCATCTCATGTATCATTTAAGACATGTGTTTCTGCATTAATTTTCTGTTTTGATGATCTGTCCATTGGTGTGAGTGGGGTGTTAAAGTGAACTATGATTTTTTTTACTGTCAATTTCTCTTTTAATGTATGTTAATGTTTGTCTTATGTATTGAGGTGCTCCTTTGTTGGGGGCATAGATGTTTACAATTGCTATGTCTTCATCTAGTATTGATCCCTTCATCACTATGTAGTGTCCTTCCTTATCTATTGTAATCTTCTTTAGCTTAAGGTCTGATATGAGGATTGCTATTCCATCTTTCTTTTGATTCCCATTTGCATGGCATATATGTTTCCATCCTGTCACTTTCAGTCTGTATGTGTCTTTAGGTCTGAAGTGGGGTTCTTATAGACAGCAGGTACATGGGTCTTTTTCTTTTAAATTAATGTATTTATTTTAATTGGAGGCTCCTTACTTTGCAGTATTGTGGTGGTTTTTGCCATATATTGAGTTGAATCAGCCATGGGAGTACATGTCTTCCCCATCCTGAAACCCTTACTGCTTCTCTCCCCATCCCACCCCTCAGGGTTTCCCCAGTACAGCGGCTTTCAGTGCCCTATGTCATGCATCAAAGTTGGGACAGGTGATCTATTTCACATATCGTAATATACATGTTTCGCTGTTAGTCTCTCAAATCATCTCACCCTGGCCTTCTCCAACAGTGTCCAAAAGTCCCTTCATTATATCTGTGTCTCTTTTACTGCCTTACGTATGTGGTCATCATTACCATCTTTCTAATTTCTATATATATGTGTTAATATACTCCATGGGTCTTTTTCCTTCTAACATACTTCACTCTGTATAATAGGCTCCAGTGTCATCCACCTCATTAGAAGTGATTCAGATACGTTCTTTTTAATAGCTGAGTCATATGTATCACGGTTTTCTTTTCTGTGTGTATGTTGAAGGACATCTAGGTTGCTTCCATATCCTAGCTATTGTAAACAGTGCTGTGGTGAGCATTGGGGTACACATGTCTTTTTCAGTGCTGGTTTCCTCAGTGTGTATGCCCAGCAGTGGGATTTCTGGGCTGTTTGGCAATTCTGTTTCCAGTTTTTTAAAGAATCCCCCCACTGTTCTCCATAGGGCCATTCTAGTTTGCATTCCCACCAACGGTGTAAGAGGGTTCCCTTACTCTGCAACCTCTGCAGCATTTATTGTTTGTAGACTTCCTGATAGCAGCCATCCTGACCAGCAGGAGATGATCCCACATTGTGGTTATGATTTGCATTTCTCTGATAATGAGTGATGCTGAGCATCTTTTCATGTGTTTGTTTGCCATTTGTGTGTCTTCTTTGGAGAAAAGTCTCTTCAGTTCTTTGTCCTGTTTTTTTGATTGGGTCATTTATTTTTCTGGTGTGGAGCTGCTTGTATATTTTTGAGAATAATTCTTTGTCAGTTGCTTCATTCGCTATTATTTTCTCCCATTCTGAAGGCTGTCTTTTCACCTTTCTCATAGTTTCCTTCATTGTGCCCAAACTTTTAAGTTTAATTAGGTCCAGATTGTTTAATTTTGCTTGTATCTCCATTACTCGGAGAGGTGTGTCATAGACGATCCTACAGTGATTTATGTAAGGGAGTGTTTTGATTATGTTGTCCTCTAGGAATTTTATAGTGTCTAGTACTGCATCTTTCGTCAATTTTGAGTTTATTTTTGTGTACAGTGTTAGAAAGTGTTCTAGTTTCCTTCTTTTACATTTGGTAGACCAGTTTTCCCATCACCACTTGTTAAAGAGATTGTCTTTTCTCCATTGTATATTTTTGCATCCTTTCTTAAAGATACGGTGTCCATGGGTGCGTGGATTTATTTCTGAGCTTTCTGTTTTGTCCCATTGATCTATATTTCTGTCTTTGTGCCAGTACCATACTGTCTTGATGACTGTAGCTTTGTAGTATAGTCTGAAGTCAGGCAGATTGAGTCCTCCTCTCCCATTCTTCTTTCTCAAGATTGCTTTGGCTATTCGAGGTTTTCTGTATTTCAATATACATTGTGAAACTATTTGTTCTCGTTCTGTGAAAAATACCATTGATAGCTTGATAGGGATTGCATTCAATCTACGAGTGCTTTGGGTAGTATACTCATTATCACTATGTTGACTCTTCAGATCCATGAACAAGGTATATTTCACCATCTATTTGTATCATCTTTGATTTCTTTCATCAGTGTTTTAACGTTTTCTATATATAGGTCTTTTGTTTCTTTAGGTAGTTTTATTCCTAAGTTTGTCCTTCTTTTCATCGCAATGCTGAAAGGGATTGTTTCTTAATTTCACTTTCTGTTTTCTATCGAAATGCAAAGGATTTATGTGTATTAATTTTATATCCTGCAACTTTTCTGTATTCATTGATTAGCTCTAGTCATTTTCTGGTGCTGTCTTTAGGGATTTCTGTGTAAAGGATCATGTTATCTGCCAACAGTGAGAGTTTTATTTCTTCTTTTCCAATTTGGATACCCTTTAATTTTTTTCTTCCCTCATTGCTATGGCTAAAGCTTTCTAAACCATGTTGAATAGTAGTGGTGAGAGTGGGCACTCTTGTCTTGTTCCTGACTTTTGGGATAATGCTTTAAATTTTTCACCTTTGAGGATCAAGTTTGCTATGTTTTTTTTATCATATTTGACTTTTATTATTTGAGTTGTGTTCTTTCTATGCCTGCTTTCTGGAGCGTTTTTCTTTTTTTTTTTTTATCATCAATGCATGTTGAATTTTGTCATAGGGTTTTTCTACATCTATGGAGATAATCATATGGTTTTTATCTTTCAGTTTGTTAATGCAATTTATCACATTGATTGATTTGCAAATATTGAAGAATCCTTGCATCTCTGGAATAAACCCACTTGGTCATGATGTCTGACCTTTTGAATATGTTGTTGGATTCTGTTTCCTAGAATTTGTTGAAGATTTTTCATGTATGTTCATCAGTGATATTGGCCTGTAGTTTTCTTTTTTTGTGGCATCTTTGTCTGGTTTTGGGATTAGGGTGATGGGGGCCTCATAAAATGAGTTTGGTAGTTTACCTTGTGCAATTATTTGGAAGAGTTTGAGTAGGATAGGTGTTAGCTCTTTAATTGTTTGGTGGAATTCACCTGTGAAGCCAACTGGTCCTGGGCTTTTGTTTGTTTGAAGATTTTTTATTACAGTTTCAATTTCCATGCTTTTGATGGGTCTAGTAAGATTTTCTATTTCTTCCTGGCTCAGTTTTGGAAGGTTATACTTTTCTAAGAATTCGTCCTTTTCTTCCAAGTTGTCCATTTTATTTTCATATAGCTGCTGATAGTAGTCTCTTGTGATCCTTTGTATTTCTGTGTTGTCTGTTGTGATTTCTCCATTTCCATTTCTAATTTTGTTGATTTGATTCTTCTCCCTTTTTTTCCTGATGTGTCTGGCTAGTGCTTTGTCTATGTTATTTATCTTCTCAAAGAACCAGCTTCTAGTTTTGTTGATTTTTGCTATAGTCTGCTTTTTTCCCCCCACTTTTTTCTGCCCTAACTTTATGATTTATTCCTTCTACTAACCCTGGGGTTCTTCATTTCTTCTTTTTCTAGTTGCTTTAGGTGTAAAGTTAGGTCATTTATTTGATGTTTCTCTTGTTTCTTGAGGTAAGCTCTTATTGCTATCAACTTGCCCCTTAGCACTGCTTTACTGAATGGCATAGGAGTTGGGTTCTCGAGTTTTAATTTGCTTCTATGCATATTTTGATTTCTTTTTTATTTCTTCTGTAATTTGTTGGTTATTAAGAAGCATGTTGTTTAGCCTCCATATGTTTTTATTTTTAATAGTTTTTTTTTCCTGATGTTGACATCTGATCGTACCTCATTGTGATCAGAAAAGATGCTCAAAATGATTTTGATTATTTTGAATTTACCAAGGCTAGATTCATGGCCCAGAATGTGATCTATTCTGGAGAATGTTCCACGTGCACTTGAGAGAAAGGTGAATTTCATTGTTTTGGGGTGAAATGTCCTATAGATATCAATTAGGTCTAACTGGTCCATTGTATCATTTAAATTTGTGTTTCCTTGCTAATTTTCTGTTTGGTTGATCTATCCATAGGTGTGAATGGCATATTAAAGTCTTCTATTGTTATTGTGTTACTGTTAATTTCCCCTTTCCTGCTTGTTAGCATTTGCATTATGAATATTGAGCTTCTCCTATGTTGGGTACGTATATATATACTGGGTTTGATCCTTTGATTCTTATGTAGTGTCCTTTGTCTCTTTACACAGCCTTTCTTTCAAAGTCTATTTTATCTGATATGAGTATTGATACTCCTGCTTTCTTTTGGTCTCCATTTGCATGACATACCTTTTCCCAAACCTTTATGTTCACTCTGTATGTGTCCCTTGGCAAGAGGTGGGTCCCTTGTAGACAGCATGTGTAGGGGTCTGCTTTTGTAACGATTTTACAATACTTCCTTTGTCGTGTAGCTATCCATTTGCCGATGCTTCTGTCCAGTCATCAATTGACCATTTTCCTTGGTGCATTTTCTGTAAATTGCAGACATCAGTGTGTCTCTCTGTAAGTATTTCAGCAAGCCTGCCATTTAGTAGTGAGCCGTGTTTGTTTACAGCAATTTTCTTTGGATATAAACTTTACATACAATGAAATATACTAATCTTTTTTTTTCCGGTCATGCTGCTTTTTTTTTTCATTTTTTTTTTATTAGTTGGAGGCTAATTACTTCACAACATTTCAGTGGGTTTTGTCATACATTGATATGAATCAGCCATAGATTTACACGTATTCCCCATCCCGGTCCCCCCTCCCACCTCCCTCTCCACCCAATTCCTCTGGGTCTTCCCAGTGTACCAGGCCCGAACACTTGTCTCATGCATCCCACCTGGGCTGGTGATCTGTTTCACCATAGATAATATACATGCTGTTCTTTGGAAACATCCCACCCTCACCTTCTCCCACAGAGTTCAAAAGTCTGTTCTGTACTTCTGTGTCTCTTTTTCTGTTTTGCATAGAAGTATAGTTGATTTGCAATGTTGTGTTCAGCTCAGTTCAGTTCAGTCGCTCACTCGTGACTGACTCTGTGACCCTGTGAACCGCAGCATGCTAGGCCTCCCTGTCCATCACCAACTCCTGGAATTTACCCAAACTCAGGTCCATTGAGTTGGTGATGCCTTCCAACCGTCTCATCCTGTGTCGTCCGCTTCTCCTCTTGAACTCAATCTTTCCCAGCATCAGTGTCTCTACAAAGGAGTCAGCTCTTTGCATTAGGTGGCCAAAGTGTTGGAGTTTCAGTTTCAACATCAGTCCTTCCAATGAACACCCAGGACTGATCTCCCTTAGGATGGACTGGTTGGATCTTCTTGCAGTCCAAGGGACTCTCAAGAGTCTTCTCCAACACCACAGTTCAGAAGCACCAATTCTTCAGGGCTCACCTTTCTTTATAGTCCAAATCTAACATCCATACGTGACTACTGGAAAAACCATAGCCTTGACTAGATGAACCTTTGTTGACAATGTAATGTCTCCGCTTTTTAATATGCTGTCAAGGTTGGTCATAACCTTTCTTCCAAGGAGTAAGCGTCTTTTAATTTCATGGCTGCAGTGACCATATGCAGTGATTTTGGAGCCCCCCAAAATAAAGTCAGCCACTGTTTCCCCATCTATTTTCCATGGATCGGATGCCTTGATCTTAGTTTTCTGAATGTTGAACTTTAAGCCAACTTTTCACTCTCCTCTTTCAGTTTCATCAAGAGGCTCTTTAGCTCTTCTTCACGTTCTGCCAAAAGGGTGGTGTCATCTGCATATCTGGGTTTATTGATATTTCTCCCGGCAGTCTTGATTCCAGATTGTGCTCATTCCAGCCTAGCGTTTCTCCTGATGTACTCTGCATATAAGTTAAAAAAGCAAGGTGACAATATACAGCCTTAACATACTCTTTTTCCTATTTGGAACCAGTCTGTTGTTCCATGTCCAGTTCTACCTGTTGCTTCCTGACATGCATACAGGTTTCTCAAGAGGCAGGTCAGGTGGTCTGGTATTCCCATCTCTTTCAGAATTTTCCACACTTTATTGACATCCACATAGTCAAAGGCCTTGCCATAGTCAGTAAAGCAGAAATAGATGTTTTTCTGGAACTCTGTTGATTTTTCGAGGATCCAGTGGGTATTGGCAATTTGATCTCTGGTTCCTCTGCCTTTTCTAAAACCAGCTTGGACATCTGGAATTTCACAGTTCAAGTATTGCTGAATCCTGACTTGGAGAATATTGAGCATTACTTTACTAGCATGTGAGATGAGTGCAATTGTGTGGTAGTTTAAGCGTTCTTTGGCATTGCCTTTCTTTGGGAATGGAATGAAAACTGGCCTTTTCCAGTCCTATGGCCACTGCTGAGTTTTCTCAATTTGCTGACATATTGAGTGCAACACTTTCACAGCATCATCTTGTAGGATTTGAAATAGCTCAACTGGAATTCCATTGCCTCCTCTAACTTTGTTCATAGTGCTGCTTCCTATGGCCCACTCGACTTCAGATTCCAGTATGCCTGGCTCTAGGTGAGTGATCACACCCTTGTGATTATCTGGGTTGTGAAGATCTTTTTTGTAGAGTCCTTCTGTGTACTCTTGCCATCTCTTCTTAATATTTTCTGCTTCTCTTAGGTCCATACCATTTCTGTCCTTTATTGACCCCAATTTGCATGAAATATTCCCTTGGTATCTCTCATTTTCTTGACAAGATCTCTAGTCTTTCCTATTCTATTGTTTTCTTCTATTTCTTTGCATTGACTGCTGAGGAAGGCTTTGTTATCGCTCCTTGCTATTCTGTGGAACTCTGAATTCAAATGGGTATATCTTTCCTTTTCTCCTTTGCTTTTAGCCTCTCTTCTTTTCACAGCTATTTGTAAGGCCTCCTCAGACAGCCCTTTTGCTTTTTTGCAAATCTTTTTCTTGGGGATGGTCTTGCTCCCTGTCTCCTATACAATGTCATGAACCTCCATCAATAGTTCATCAGGCACTCTGTCTATCAGATCTAGTCCCTTAAATCTATTTCTCATTTCCACTGTATAATCATAAAGGATTTGATTTAGGTCATACCTGAATGGTCTAGTGGTTTTCCCCATTTTCTTCAATTTAAGTCTGAATTTGGCAGTAAAGAGTTCATTATTGTTCATCACATTATTGGCTGTGATCCGGTCATGTTTTTGCTGATTGTATAGATCTTCTCCATCTTTGGCTGCAAAGAACACAATCAGTCTGATTTCGGTGTTGGACATATGGTGATGTCCTTGAGTAGAGCCTTCTCTTGTGTTGTTGGAAGAGGGTGTTTGCATGACCAATGTGTTCTCTTGGCAAAATTCTATTAGCATTTGCCCTGCTTCGTGCTGTACTCCAAGGCCAAATTTGCCTGTTACTCCAGGTGTGTCTTGACGTCCTACTGTTGCATTCCAGTCCCCTATCATGAAAAGGAGATCTCTTTGGGGGTGTTAGTTCTAAAAGGTCTTGCAGGTCTTCATAGTACCATTCAACTTCAGCTTCTTCAGTGTTACTTGTCGGGGCATAGACTTGGATTACTGTGGTATTGAATGGTTTGCCTTGAAAACGAAGAGAGATCATTCTGTCATTTTTGAGATTGCATCCAAGTACTGAATTTCAGAGTCTTTTGTTGCCTTCGATGTCTACTTCATTTCTTCTAAGGGATTCTTGCCCACCATAGTAGATTTAATGGTCACCTGAATTAAATTCATCCATTCCAGTCCATCTGTGTTCGCTGATTCCTAGAATGTCGACGTTCACTCTTGCCATTCCATTTGACCACTTCCAGTTTGCCTTGATTCATGGACCTAACATACCAGGTTCCTATGCAATATTTCTGTTTGCAGCATCAAACCTTGCTTCTATCACCAGTCCCATCCACTCCTGTGTGTTGTTTTTGCTTTGGCTCCATC
This sequence comes from Cervus canadensis, assembly GCF_019320065.1. Classification (NCBI taxonomy): domain Eukaryota; kingdom Metazoa; phylum Chordata; class Mammalia; order Artiodactyla; family Cervidae; genus Cervus; species Cervus canadensis. The sequence continues at coordinate 16,717,492 of NC_057419.1, forward strand.
CGTTCATTCTTTCTGGAGTTATTTCTCCACTGATCTCCAGTAGTATATTGGGCACCTGCCGACCTGGGGAGTTCATCTTTCAGTGTCCTATATTTTTGCCTTTTCATACTGTTTCTGGGATTCTCAATGCAAGAATATGGAAGTGGTTTGCCATTTCCCTTCTTCTTTATAGCAAAGTGATTCAGTTAAACACATATATTGTATATATACATTGTGTGTGTATACATACATACATACATACATATATATATATGCATTCTTTTATTTCATCTTTAATTTTTGTATTTCTTTTGGCTACAGTTTAACCATGTGGGTTTAGTTCCCTGACCAGGAATTGAACATGCATGCCCTGCAGTGGAAATGTGGAGTCGTAACCACTGAACTGCCAGGGATGTCCCATATATATTCTTTTCCATCATGATTTATCATAGGATACTGAATATAGTTCTCTGTCCTCTACAGTAGGAACTTGTCAATCCATTCCATGTACTCTAGTTTATATCTCTTAACCCCGATCTCATACTCCATTGCTCCCCCAATTCTCTCAGCCTTGGAAGCCACATGTCTGTTCTCTATGTCCATGAGTGTGTTTATGTTTCATACATGTGCTCATTTGTGTTATATCTTTTTTGTTTATTTTTATTAGTTGGGGGCTAAATACTTTACAATATTGTAGTCATTTTTGCCATACATTGGCATGAATCAGCCATGGGTGTACACGTGTTCCCCATCCTGAACCCCCCTCCCACCTCCCTCTCCATCCCATCCCTCCGGGTCATCCCAGTGCACCAGCCCTGAGCACTTGTCTCATGCATCCAACCTGGACTGGCGATCTGTTTCACACTTGATGATATACATGCTTCAATGCTATTCTCTCAGATCATCCCACCCTCGCCTTCTCTCATAGAGTCCAAAAGTCTGTTCTATACATCTGTGTCTCTTTTTCTGTCTTGCATATAGGGTTATCGTTACCATCTTTCTAAATTCCATATATATGCATTAGTATACTGTATTGGTGTTTATCTTTCTGGCTTCCTTCACTCTGTGTTATATCTTAGATTCCACATTTAAGTGATATCGTTTGTTGTTTGTCTTTCTCTGTGTGCCTCACTTCAGCTAGTATGATCATCTCTCGGTCCATGCGTGTTGACTCAAATAGCCTTATTGTTGTAGCTGTACAGATTCTTGTACCCTTTTAACCACACATAGAGGTATTCATCTGTGGTTATTTTCCCGGATATATTATGAAAACTTGTGTAGTACACCACTCATGGAATAGCATGTCCATTTTGAAGCTGTATTAGCATTTTATACGTTTTTGTCAGTCAGTTCAGTTCAGTCGGTCAGTCGTGTCTGACTCTTTGCAAGCACATGCACTGTAGGACACCAGGCTTCCCTATCCATCACCAACTCCTGGGGCCTGCTCAAACTCATGTCCATCGAGTGGGTGATGCCATCCAAATCTCTCATCCTCTGGTGTGCCCCTCACCTTCTGCCTTGAATCTTTCCCAGCATTAGGGAGTTTTCAAATGAGTCAGTTCTTCCCATCAGTTGGCCAAATTATTGGAGTTTCAGCTCAGCATCAGTCCTTCCAATGAATATTCAGGACTGATTTCCTTTAGGATTGACTTGTTTGATTTCCTTACAGCCCAAGGGAGTCCCCAGAGCATATGTGGATATGAATAAATATTTATTGTGCTTATGCCGGCCTCTCGTGGAGAAAGAGAAGATTGCTTATGAATGTAATTTATAAAATCCAGATGTGTTCTCTCAAATGTATATGTGAGTCCAGTTCAGTCAGTCAGTGTGTCTGACTCTTTGTGACCCCATGGACTGCAGCACTCCAGGCTTCCCTACCCATCACCTCTCCTGGAGCTTACTGAAACTCATGTCCATTAAGTCGGTGATGACACCCAACCATCCCATTCTCTGTCGTCCACTTCACCTCCTGCCTTCAGTCTTTCCCAACATCAGGGACTTTTGCAATGAGTCAGCTCTTCACATCAGCTGGCCAAAGTATGTGGGTGTGAATAATTATTTACTACCTTTGCTGACCTGTGGTGGAGAAATAGAAGAATGGTTATGAATGCAGTTCATAAAATCTGGATGTTCTCACATATGTATATGTGGATATGAATAAATATTTACTGTGCATATGATGCCCTCTCGAGGATAAACAAAAATGCTAATGAATGTAATTTACAAAATCCAAGGTATTCACTCATATGTATATGTGTGTATGAATGCATATTTTCTGTGCTTATACTGACATCTCGTGGAGTAATAGAAGAATGCTTTGGAATGTAATGTATAAAATCCAGATGTATTCTCTCATAAGTACGTGTGGGTATGAATAAACATATATTGTGCTTATTCTGCCCTCTTGTGGAGAAATAGAAGAGTGCTCATGAATGCAATTTATAAAAACCAGATGTTTTCTTTACATGTTGGAAATGATACTGTATAACATTTAAAAAAATTAATACATGCTCATAACAGAAAATGTGAAGTTGCTAGAAAAATACAAAGACAGAAGAAAATCACCCGTGATTTCATATAGCATTGCCTCAGAATTCTGAGTTCCTGGGAAGGGGAGATAAAAAGATGAGGGTGCACTAGTTCTTTTAGTATAAATTCATCTTTTCTGCTATTTGAATGGTAACATAGAACTTGGTTCTGATACATGATTCTTGCTTTGTTTACTTATCTTTAAGCTTCTATTTTTACAAATGCCTAGTAATTTGACCCCCTGTTTAGAGACTCTTTGTTGCAAGGAGGTTTTTTTTTTTTTTTTTCTTTGTGTGTGTGTGTGTGTCTTATTGCTCTGACTAAAAAATGTTGCAAGTCGTGGCTATGGAAAATAATGTTGCGATGAACATTGGGGTGCATGTACCTTTTGGAAATAAGGCTTTCTCCAGGAATATGCACAAGAGAGGGGTTGCTAGGTCATATGGTAATTCCGTTTAACTTTGAGAGGAGCTGCCATACTGTTCACCATATTGGCTGTACCAATTTACATGCCCACTGACAGTGCAAGAGGGTTCCCTTTTCTCCCCACTCTCCCTAGATTTATTCTTTGTAGAATTTTTGATGATAGCTATTCAGACTGGTGTGAAATAATACCTCATTGAAGTTTTGATTTGCATTTCTCTAATAATTACTGATGTTGAGCCACTTTTCATGTGTTTTATCTGAATCTGAATGTCTTCTTTGGCGAAATGTCTGTTTAGATCTACCTGTTTTTTGAGTGTTTTTTTTTTTTATACTTGGGTACATGAGCTGTTTTTATGTTTTGGAGAATAGTGTCTTGATAACTAATGGGAACTACCTCTGTAGCACAGGTAACTGTCCTCAATGATCTGTGGTGACTTAAATGCAAAGGAAATTCAAAAAATAGGGCATACACACACACACACAAACACACAGCCGATTTAGGTTGCTGCCCAGCAGAAAGTAACAGGACCTTGTAAAGCAACTGCATGTGTACATGCTGTAGGCTCCATTTATAGGAAGCTCTAGATGAGGCAAAAGCAATCTCTACTAATGGGACTGAGAAGAGGGGTTTCATGGGGGAAGGGCAGTGTGGGCAAGGGTACCAAAGAGCTTTCCTAGGATGCTGAGAAAAAATTGCACTGGGCATCATATAATCTTGGTGAAATTGCATAAATATTTCTGCAATGTAAATTCCAAACAGGGTCTTGCTAAGTGGCTCCATGTATTTATAAATTTACTAGATAATGTCAAAGTATCCTTCAGAAAGTTGCATCACTCTGTGCTTTCACAACACTGCATGAGCACTCATTTTCCAATCCCTCATCCTCAATTTGGAGGAAACATTTGGGACCTTTCAACTTTCTCATTGAACTTTGGCAAATTGCATGGTGAGAAATCATATTCCATTATTGTTTGGGCTTGTCTTTCTTTTATTTCTAATTAGTTCCAACATTTTCTCCTGTTTTTTGGTAATTTTTCTTTTTTTTCCTTTGAGTAATTTGTATTTGTTTTTACTGAATGTTTACTTCCTGGTTGTCTCCTATTGGATTTTTCATCTTCTTTTCTTATTTTGACTTTTTAACTCTGCATAAATTAGGTACATGAGCCCTCTGTCCGCTACCTTCCAAATATTTCTCAATTCTCTTTGTATAATTCCTTGTTTATTATTTATTTACAGGAATTTTACTACACAGTGTAAATTTTCCCTTTTTAGTTTCTGGACAAAGATCACTTAAATTAAGAAACTTAAGTAACTGAGAAAACTCCAGGGTGCTAGAGGGTGTACACTAAAAGAATTACGGGGTGGCGGGCAACTCACTCTGAATTCACCTGTGTGCCTTTCCACATGTACTTTTCAATGAACTATTTACTTTGCACTGAAATATACATATATATATAGAGAGAAAAGTAGGTGAAGGTGGGTAGTGCCATGATGGGCCAAGATGAAGCCAGGACGGGTGGTGCTGCACCTGGGACTCCAAACAGATGAGTCAGCCGTAGGCTTGGTCAGCCCTGTGAAGCCAAAAGGGACGCGTCTCTGGAGCTGTGATTGGAGGACTCAGGAGCCCCAGCACGTGCTCAGAGCCAAGGTCACGAGGAGGGAAGCACAAGCAGGGCGATGATGCTGCCCAGTAAGCCTGTCTCCCTTGGGCCAGAGGGAAGGTGATGCTACTTTTATTATGGAAAATGTAGTCTGTGGCTATTGGGAAAAGAACTTGGTCAGTGTGAAAAAGTAAGCAAAAACCATGATTCCTTTCACCACAGTCCATATTCTACCCTATTTCCTCCCCATCATGTTTCAGCCCATATTTTTAAAGTTGGAATTATACTTCATGTGCATTTTGGTTTTCATTGTTCTTTGCTCTGTACTTTCCCGAATATTTTATTATAAAAATTTCCAAACGTTCCACAAAGTTGAAAATTTTTTCTAGCTAATACAGAAAGACTTCCCACCTCGATTCTACTGTAACCATTTTATGGTACTTCCTTTGTCATGTAATTATCCATGTGTCCATCCCTCTATCCATCCTTGAATCCCTCTTATTCCCTGGTGCATTTTGTGATAAATTGCAGATAGCAGTATGCATCTCCGTAAGTATTTTAGCAAGCCTGCCATTCAGTAATGAGCTATGTTTGTTTGCAGTAGTTTTCTTTGAAATACAAACTTTACGTACAGTGAAATACCCCCATCTTTTTTCCAGTCTTGTTAGTTTTTATTTGAAGTACAGTTGATTTACAGTGTTGTGTGAATTATTGCTTTACAACAAAGTGATTCATTTATACACATATATGTCTTATTTAGATTGTGTGTACATATACATGCATGTATTCATTTATTTATTCTTTTTTTTATGGCTACAATGTGCAGCATGTGGGATTAGTTCCCTGACCCCCAGGAATTGAACCTGCATCCCCTGCAGTGGAAGTGTGGGGTCTTAGCCACTGGACCACCAGGGACGTCCTATATATATTCTTTTCCTTTATGATTTGTCATCGGATACTGAATATAGTTCTCTATTCTCTACAGTAGGAACTAATCTGTCCATTCCATATATTCTAGTTTATATGTATAGTCCCCAGTCTCTTACTCCATCCCTCCACCAATTCTCTCTGCCTTGGAAGCCACAAGTTTGTTCTCTATGTCCATGAGTGTGTTTCTGTTTCATACATATGTTCATTTATATCGCATCTTAGATTCCACATTTAAGTGATATCATTTGGTATTTGTCTTTCTCTGTGTGCCTCAGTTCACTTCATATAATCATCTTTCGCCCCATTCATAGTGACTCAAATGGTCTTATTGTAATTGTACACATTCATGTATCCTTTTAACCATATATAGAGGTATTCATCTGAGGTTATTTTCACGAATATATTATGAGTTAAATAAGCAGGGTGACAATATACAGCCTTGATGTACTCCTTTCCCAATTTGCAACCAGTCTGTTGTTCCATGTCCCATTCTAATTGTTGCTTTTTGACCTACATACAGATTGTTGTGATGCACACAGTCAAAGGCTTTGATGTTGTCAATAAACAAAAGTAGATGTTTTCCTGGAACTCTCTTGCTTTTTCAGTGACACAGCAGTTGTTGGCAATTTGATCTCTGGTTCCTCTGCCTTTTCTATATCAAGCTTGAACATCTGGAAGTTCATAGTTCTCATACTGTTGAAGCGTGTCTTGGAGAATTTTGAGCATTACTTTGCTAGCGTGTGAGATGAGTGCAATTGTGTGGTAGCTTGAACAGTCTTTGGCATTGCCTTTCTTTGGGATTGGAATGAAAGCTGACCTTTCCCCTCCTGTGGGCACTGCTGAGTTTCCCAGATTCGCTGGAATATTGAGGGCAACATTTTCACAGCATCATCTTTTAGGATTTGAAAGAGCTCAACTGGAATTCCATCACCTCCACTAACTTTGTTCGTAGTGATGCATCCTAAGGCCCACTTGACTTCACAGTCCAGGGTATCTGGCTCTAGGAGAGTGATCACACCATCGTGTTTATCTGGGTCATGAAGATCTTTCTTCTGTAGTTCTTCTGTATATTCTTGCCGCCTCTTCTTAATATCTTCTGCTTCTGTTAGTCCATCCCGTTTCTGTCTTTTATTGTGCTCATCTTTGCATGAAATGCTCCCTTGGTATCTCACATTTTCTTGAAAAGATCTCTAGTCTTTCCCATTCTATTGTTTTCCTCTATTTCTTTGGATTGATCGCTGAGGAAGGGCTTCATATCTCTCCCTGCTATTCTTTGAAATTCTGCATTCAAATGGGTATACCTTTCCTTTTCTCCTTTGACTTTAGCTTCTCTTCTTTTCTCAGCTATTGGCAAGGCCTCCCTAGAGAACCATTTTGCCTTTTTGCATTTGTTTTTCTTGGGTATGGTCTTGATCACTGCCTCCTGTGTAATGTCACAAACCTCATTAGTTATCAAGGCATTATTCTCCAAAATATACACAGGGCTTATGTAGGCCAGTATCCAAAAAAGAAAAAAGACTCAATTAAAAATGGGCAGATCTAAACAGACGTTTCTCCAAAGAAGTCATACAAGTGGCCAAGAAACACATGAAAAAATGTTCAACATCAGTAATTATTAGAGAAATGCACATCAAAGACAGGGTAGAAGGGGATGACAGAGGATGAGATGGTTGGATGGCATCACAGACTCAATGGACATGAGTTGCTAGATCACGGAAAGGGTATGTGTAGGTATGATGTTATTCTTTTACTCAAGATAATGAGGGAAAGTCTCCCTGAAAGATGGCAATTAAGCAGAGATCTGGAGGAAGTGAGGGAGCAGGCCGTAGTGTTACCTAAGGGAAGAGCATTCCAAGCAGAAGGAACAATAAATGCCACAGTCCTGGCAGGGAAATCCACCTGACATGCTTCTGAATGTCAAGGAGTCCTGTGATACTCTGGTTTTGGCATGTTTCAATAGGTTTAGCACACATTGAAAGGGGTCTGGTGATGCTGTCTCTGTTTCTCTCACAACTTATGGTCATCCAAATTTCACAGATGAAGGACTCGAGGCTCCAACATGTGCTCTGCCCAGTGTCTCCTAGCTATACCTGAAATTAGGAGTGAAACCTTCTGGTATGATGAGAGACAGAGAGCTTGAGTATACCAGCTGCAGGGATGATAGCCTCCATGCTGAATGTCAGTCAGGCAGTGGATATCAGTTATAATGTGGGAATCGTGCCTCATAATCATGCTAGTCTTGATGGAATGCAGGACTTAAGAAAGCGAAAGCAACTGGGGCAAAGGAGGGAGGCAGGATGGGGAAGCTGGAGGACAATGAGAAAATAAAAACCAATGGCTTCATCACATTGCTTGGATTTGGCTCAATTTAGCTTGAGTGACTGACTGTATTAGAATATATTCATCGTTTCTCTGTCCCTACCCACTTTTTCCCTCCCTTTCTCTTTTGTGCCAGGGGTACCACATGGGCCTGGAGATTTCTGTAAATTTTTCAACTACAAGCTCGGTTTTTAAACAGATTATCAATTTCTTTCTTGCTCAACGTAGTTAGTTAGTTCCTACCAAAATTGCCAGATGTAGTTATGTAGAATCAGTCATAGAATCCTTTTAATCTCTGTGGGATCTGAAACCTATTTTACTCCCAATATTTGTAAGTGTTGTCTTTAGTTATCTTGCTTTTTTTGGTCTATATGAGTAGAAGTTTATGGATTTGTATTGAACTTTTGACAGAGCCAACTTTGGGTTTTGTTGATAATCTCTATTTTTTTTCTAATATCTGTTCTGATCACTATTTCTGTTATTTTGCTGACAGTCTCGGTACTAAAGGGGTTTAATAAAGTCACTGAGAGTTTCACAAGCCGAGTGAAAACTCACAGATTCTAGGCCACTATTGTAGCTGTGAGATTCTCTGAGTGAAGGTCATGATATCTGCAGTTTTTTCTTTCTTTTTTTTAGAATCCCTCAGTTCTGATTGACAAGGACAACTTGCCTGGGCACTACCAGAGCAGAGGAATGGTCTTATGTTGCCTACTTCCATGCTCTGTCTCCACTGGGAGCGTGTGTAGGTGACAGGGGTTTACTGCCTTCTCTGGTGCACAAACCCAAGACCTCCAGTCTAGCAGACTCACTGCCATTCTGTCTGCTGTTCTCAGGAGGCTCTCAGACCATCGTTTCTACAAAACATCCTGATTCCAGTCTTGCCAAGCCTCTGTCTGAAAGATTTCTGAAGAAATCAGATTTCTATTTAGTGTGCCTTTCCATAATGTGAAATATATTTGTGTTATGTGGTAGCTGTTATTCTACATATTTTGCCATAGCCGTTGGATCTTACCCTTGACTGAATAAATACAAACACACAATGTTCCACAATGCGTCCAGAACAGTGGCTCCCTTACTGCTGGGCGACACTGAGCAAGTTACTTAGCGTCTCTGTGCCTCATTCCTCCATTAGCCCCATTAGCTGGAGTAAATTTAACTACTTCATGGGGCAGTATAGAACACTGACCATGTTAAGACATGGGAAATCATCAGAACAATATTTGTCATATGGTACGTTCCAGTCAATTCTAGCTGCTGTCAGTACTGTTGTTAATATTGCTGTTCCACATTTCCGTGCATAGTGTTCCAGGGACACAGTGTCAACAGCACCTTTGACTCACCGCATGGGCCTTGCACTATCAATTCAGCCCTTCGGGGCCTCAAGAACGGAGTGTATGAGGCATCGGGGAATGGGGGAAGTCCTTTTTTTCTTTTAGCATAATGAGTATTCGCCTCTTCTTATGTGGAAATTGCAAAACCTAAATGCAACACTGAGGTTTCATTGTGTGCTCGTATGGAAACATATTGTCTATGAAGTACATATTCTCTATGAAGTTACAGGTCTAATGACCCCTTCATATGATCTGTATAATGACAGGAAATAAGTGGTCACTGGACAGTTATAGAACATGAGTATATAAAGTTTTAAAAACCTTATAGAGGGACATTTAAAGGCCAAGAAACCTCGTAACATGGTTTTATTTTGCCATTATTTCTATCAAGTCTAATTCTCCTGTATTGAATTCTGAAAATCTGAATCTGATGAAGATATGAAAATGTTAATAGTCAAACTTTCACCAGTAATGCTTTATTTCTTGTGTAGTTTTCACACAACCAGTTTTAGTGTGTTTCTGATTTCTTCTGCTAATATTCATGATTTTTTTAATCCAAGGGTGATGGTATGGATATTTTCTGAGGTAAATCATGAGATTTTCAGCCATGTTTTTGGATGTAGAGTCTGAGGATGGGGCACAGGTGAGAGAGAGTGGAGTTGGCTGGGAGGGGGAAAGGGTGGGGCAGGAACAAGGGAATGTGTGTACAAGCAGAAACAGAAGTGAAGAGAGGCAAGAAGATAAGCTCACCCTTCTGAACCGTGGTTAGCTCTCCATGTGTACACGTATAATAAAATCTTTGAGTACTCAGAGCAGCACTATGAGGTTAAGCATTTTTACTGCTACCATCCTTTTCAGCAGCTGGGGAAGCAGAAACACATAGCGGTTAATGGGTGAATGAATTTGCCCAAAGTCACCTTCCTGGCAAGAGCTGAATCAGATTGGTGCCCAGGCCAGAGAGAAACAGAGACGTGTTGTATCTGACCCCCAATCTGGAATACAGTGCCTTGTCTAGTGTCCTCTGGATGAAAAGACAGATCAACATGTCCATCTGCAGGAAACTTTACTGTGTATGAATCTGTGTATGGATTGAACACAGTGTCTCCTAAGTGCATGAAAGACCATGGGGTTTCATGTCAGGATGCGCACATCACAGAGAACAGTTCCTGGTCCAGATGAAGGCCTCAAAATGTGTTTCCTGTGACCAACATTAGTGGAGCACCCTCATTATTATGGAAAGTAGCATAACCATTGTATAATGATAAATAGAACAGCAGAGACAGTATCATGAAGGCATTAACTCCCCTATCTCATACTTTTTAAAAATGAAGAGAACAGAATCTGGAAGGCAATAGACCACTTACTAAGGTTTTTTTTCTCTCAACTGTGACATTCTAAATAATTTCCAAATAACCATTTTTAGCTTTTTAAAAAATATTTTTTATCTCTGGGCTTTCTATTCTGTTCCATTGATCTGTATTTCTGTCTTTGTGCCAGTACCATACTGTCTTGATGACTGTGGCTTTGTAGTATAGTCTGAAGTCAGGCAGGTTGATTCCTCCAGTTCCATTCTTCTTTCTCAAGATTACTTTGGCTATTCGAGGTTTTTTGTATTTCCATACAAGTTGTGAAATTATTTGTTCTAGTTCTGTGAAAATACTGTTGGTAGCTTGATAGGGATTGCATTGAATCTATAGATTGCTTTGGGTAGTATAGCCATTTTGACAATATTGATTCTTCCAATCCATGAATACGGTATATTTCTCCATCTGTTTGTGTCCTCTTTGACTTCTTTCATCAGTGTTTTATAGTTTTCTATGTATAGGTCTTTTGTTTCTTTAGGTAGATATACTCCTAAGTATTTTATTCTCTTTGTTGCAATGGTGAATGGTATTATTTCCTTAATTTCTCTTTCTGTTTTCTCATTGTTAGTGTATAGGAATGCAGAGGATTTCTGTGTGTTAATTTTATATCCTGCAGCTTTACTATATTCTTTGATTAGCTCTAGTAATTATCTGGTAGAGTCTTTAGGGTTTTCTATGTAGAGGATTATGTCATCTGCAAACAGTGAGAGTTTCACTTCTTCTTTTCCTACCTGGATTCCTTTTATTTATTTTTCTGCTCTGATTGCTGTGACCAAAACTTCCAAAACTATGTTGAATAGTAGTGGTGAGAGTAGGCACCCTTGTCTTGTTCCTGATTTTAGGGGAAATGCTTTCAATTTTTCACCATTGAGGGTGATGCTTGCTGTGGGTTTGTCATATATAGCTTTTATTATGTTGAGGTATGTTCCTCCTGTTCCTGCTTTCTGGAGAGTTTTAATCATAAATGGATGTTGAATTTTGTCAAAGGCTTTCTCTGCATCTATTGAGATAATCATATGGTTTTTATCTTTCAATTTGTTAATGTGGTGTGTTACATTGATTGATTTGCGGATATTAAAGAATCCTTGCATTCGGGTGGAGAGGAAGGTGGGAGGGGGGATCGGGATGGGGAATACATGTAAATCCATGGCTGATTCATGTCAATGTATGGCAAATCCACTACAATATTGTAAAGTAATTAGTGTCCAACTAATAAAAATAAATGGAAAAAAAATACAAAAAAAAGAAAAAATATTTTTTCATTGATTGATTCTTATTTACAGTATTGGTTTGATTTCTGTCATACATCAACCTGAATTAACCATAGGTGTAGGTGTCCATATGTCCCCTCCCTCTTGAATCCCTCCCACTTCCCACTCATTCCCACCCCTCTAGGTTATTACAGAGCCCCCATTTGAGTTCCCTGAGCCATCCAGCAAATTCCCATTGGCTCTCTATTTACATATGTTAGTGTATATGCATCCATGCTACTCTTTCTATTGATCTCACCCTCTCCCTCTTCTCCCCCACCTTTGTGCCTAAGTCTGTTCTCTAAGTCTGCATCTCCCTTGTTGCTCTGCAAACAGGTTTATCAGTACCATCCTTCTAGATTCCACATATGTGCATTAATATATATTTGTTTTTCTCGTTCTGACTTACTTCACTCTGTAAAATAGGCTCTGGGTTCATCCACCTTCTTAGAACTGACTCAAATGCATTCCTTTTTTTTTTTTTCCTATGGCTGAGTAGTATTCTATTGTATATACACACTAAAGCTTCTTTAACCATTCCTCTGTCAATGGACATCTAGCTTACTTCCATGTCTTGGCTGTTGTCAATAGTGCTGCAATGAACACTGGGGTGCGTGTGTCTTTTTAGCTTTGGATTTTGAAGGATGTATGCCTAATAGTGGGGTTGATGGGTCATATGGTGGTTTTATTCCTAGTTTTTTGAGGAATTGCCATACTGTCTTCCATAGTGGCTCTATCAGTTTACCTTCCGACCAGCAGTGCACGGGGCTTCCCTTTTCTCCACACCCTTTCCAGCACTTGTTTGGATTTTTGATTATGCCCATTCTGTCTGGTGTGAGGTGACATCACATTGTAGTATTGCTTTGCATTTCTCTAATAATGAGCTTCCCTGATGCCTAAGGGGGTGGATAGTCTGCCTGCAGTGTGGGGGACCTGGGTTCAGTCCCTGGGTCGGAAAGATACCCTGGAGAAGGAAATGGCAACCCACTCCAGTATTCTTGCCTGAAAAATTGCTTGGACAGAAGAACCTGACAGGGTACAGTCCGTGGGGTTGCAAGGAGTCGGACACGACTGAGCGACTAACACTCATTAATAATGAGTGATGTCAAGCATCTCTTCATGTGTTTATTAGCCATCCATATGTCTTCTTTGGAGAAATATCGGTTCAGGAATTTTGCCCACTTTTTGACTGGGTTGTTTCTCTGGTAGTGACATGTATGAGCTGCTTGTATGTTTTGGAAATTAATACTTTGTCAGTTGTTGCCTTTGCTGTTATTTTCTCCCATTCCATGGGTGGTCTTTTCACCTTGTTTATAGTATCCTTTGCTATGCAAATCTTTTAAATTTAATTAGCTCCCACTTATTTATTTTTGTTTCTATTTCCTTTTTTCTAGGAGGTTTGTCATAGAGGATGTTGCTATGATTTATGTCCTTCAGTGTTCTGCCTATGTTTTCTTCCGAGTTTTATAGTTTCTGGTCTTACATTTAGGTCTCTAGTCCATTTTGAGTTTACCTTTGTCTATGGTTTTAGGAAGTTTTCTAATTTCATTCTTTTGCACTTACTTGTCTAGTTCTTCCAGCACGACTTCTTGAAGATGCCGTCTTGTTCCCATTGCATATTCTTGCCTCCTTTGTCAGAGATAAGGTGCCCATATGTGTGTGGGTTTTTCTCTGGGCTTTCTCTCTTGTTCCATTGGCCTATACTTCTGTTTTTGTGTCAGTGACATACTGTCTTGATGATTGTAGCTTTGTAGTATAGTCTGAGATCAGGTAAGTTGATTCCTCCAGTTCCGTTCTTCTTTCTCAAGGTTACTTTACCTATTCCGGGTCTTTTGTGTTTCCATACGAACTGTGAAATTTTTTTATTCTAGCTCCATGAAATATGCCATTGGTAATTTGATAGGGATTGCATTTAATCTGTAGATTGCAGTTGGTAGTACAGTCATTTTCACAATATTGATTCTTGCAACCCAGGAGCATGGAATATCCTTCTGTCTGTTTATATCATCTTTGATCTTTCATCAGTGTCTTATACTTTTCTGAATACAGTTTTATTGCCTCTTTTGGTAGGTTTATCCCTAGGTATTTTATTCTTTTAGTTGCAATGGTAAATGGGATTGATTCCTTAATTTCTCCTGATTTTTCATTGTTAATATATAGGAATGCATGTGTTTTGTGTGTATTGATTTTGTATTGTGCAACTACTAAATTCACTGATTAGTTCTAGTAATTTTCTGATGGTATCTTTAGGGTTTTCTATGTACAGTATCATGTCATCGGCAAACAGTGTGAGTTTCACCTCTTCCTTTCTAATCTGGATTCCTTTTATTTCTTTCTTTTTTCTGATTGCTGTAGCTAGCACTTCCAAAAGTATGTTGAATAATAGTGGCTAGCGTGGGCATCCTTCTCTTGTTCCTGATCTCAGAGGGAATGCTTTCAGTTTCTCACTATTTAGAATAATGTTTGCTGTGGGTTTATCATATATGACCTTTACTATATTGAGTCAGGTTACATCTATACTTATTTTCGAAGAGTTTTTATCATAAAAGGGTGCTGAAATTTGTCAAAAGCTTTTTCCGCATCTATTGAGATTATCATTTGGATTTTGTCTTTCAGTTTATTAATATAGTGTATCACATTGATCAATTTGCATATATTGAAGAATCCTTGCATCCCTGGGATACATCTGACTTAATCATACTTGTGATCTTTTTAATGTGATGTTGCATTCTGTTTCCTAGAATTTTGCTGGTGATTTTTGCATCTATGTTCATCCGTATCATTGGCCTGTTATTTTCTTTTTTTGTGATATCTTTTTCTGGCTTTGGTATCAGGGTGGTTGTGCTGTCATAGAAGGAGTTTGGAAGTGTTCCTTCCTCTGCATATTTTGGGAAGAGTTTCAGAAGGATAGGTATTAGCTTTTCTCTAAACGTTTGATAGAATTTACCTGTGAAGCCATCTGTCCCTGAGCTTTGGGTTTTTTTTGGGGGGGGG
>NC_057419.1:16732356-16822223 GCF_019320065.1 Cervus canadensis
GGGCGTAGAAGGGGCACCCCTCACCAGCCTGGCACTTGTGGTACAGACCCCCGGCCGGGCAGCCTGTCTCTGAAGAGGACCCCTGAATTAGTGCCGGGGCCACACTGCCCTTGTGGCCTGCTGTGCCCACCTCCGCTCACCCCAGTGCTCATCCCCTCCAGTGGCCCCCAGAGTCATGCGGGCCACACCCTCCCTGGGCCGGGCCCTAGGTCACGCCCGCTCCTACAGTCTCCTGTGCCCCCCAAATCCACCTGCTTCATCCTCCATTTGCCCACCACTGGACTGTGTGAGGGGGGGCATGTGGCGGATGGGATGGGAGCAGTCAAAAGGCAACCTGCGAGTCAGGGTCAAAGGCCAGGATGGGGATCGGGAGTGAAGTTGGAGTGCCCGGACAGAGCCTGGGCCGGGGTTCACCTCTGCAGACCTGGGTGCAGCAGGTGTGGTTCTGGCGGACAGGCCCTGGGCAGCTGTTCCCCTCCGCTACAGGAGATGCTGTAGTCCTCCCAGGGGCCCCAGGAACCCCACACCCCCAGCCCGGGGCAGGCAGGCACCAACTGGTATTGCAGGATGCCCGCCACGCAGGTGCTGGGGACAAGGGCGGGGCTTCAGAAGACAGGGCCCTGCCTGCTTCCCCGGGGGCCCTCCTGCCCGGCTGCCAGCCCACGCCTCCTGGGCGCTCTTGGGTCACCAGTTGTCACACGGCCCTGTCACCACCTCCCTGGGCTCCAGACCCTCCCAGGAGCTGAGCCCAAACCCTGCAGAGTGGCTCTGGTTCTCAGGGATGCTGAGGGGACAGGAGGGGGTCAGGCACTTCAGACAGCTCAGCCAATTACCAACCCTGCTCAGGGCTCGACCCCACTGTCTCCATCCACGGGAACCAGGGTCCTGGTGGGTGGAGGACACAGAAGCCCCAACGGGCACCAGCCCCAGGACACAGGAGTTGCCCATTCCCATCCCGCATTCCCAGGCTGGCCCCTGTGGGCAGAGTGGAAGGGGCCAGGCGGGAGGGCACTGCTGTGTTTGGGGGGCGGGTTGGAGGAGACATTGACCCATGGCTCCAGGCTGGTACTGGCAGCAGCACTGGGCAGGGGGAACACAAAGGCCATCCTGGGACAGCTGGCCTGGGGGTCACCCACAGCTGGGCTGCTGGCAGCCCATCGAGTCTGGCTGGCACATGACCCCAGGGGGACAGGTCCTCGCAGGAGCGGTGGCAGAGCTGCCCATAGGGGAGAAAACCCTGGCTACCTGCACAGTCTGCAGCAGGAGGGAAGCAGAGTGGGTAGGTTTGGGAGGTGGTCCATCCTGGGGCAGGGGTTCCCAAGAGTTGAGTGACCAGCCCTGCCGCCATGCCCATCACCTGTTAGGACCTTCACTCGCCCAGTTCCATGGGGTGAGTGCCCTAAGGGCTCTCCCTCAAAGGAAGTGGCATGCATGTGTGTATGCAAGGGAGAGGGTCAGATGCAGAGGGTCAAAACTCCTAGCCTTACAAGCCACCACCACCACCCACCATCGCCACAGAAGTCCTCACACATGCACTGAGTAGAATTGCCCTGGCAGGGGGAACTCAGCCTGTGGCCCCCAGGGCAGGGCCGGCCTCCCTCAGAGGTGGGGGCCCAGCTACATGTAGGGGGGCCATCCCTACATGTAGGGATGAGACTGCCCCAGGCACATGTCACAGGGAGACCATGGTCCCCATGGGCTCCAGGATCCATCCACTTGTGGCAGAATACAAAAGCACCTCTTTGCCTTGGGAGGCCTGAGAGGTCCCAGCCCGCTGGGATTGGAGCCACACAGTGGGGCATCTCACCAGGGCACTTGGGGGGGGCTGGCACAGGCCTCCCTCTGATGCTGGGCCCCTGCCTCCCCCGCCTCCCCAGGGCTCGGGGACCTGCCATGCTGTGGCACCAGACAGCTGCAGGCCCTGGAGCAGGTCCTCGTCTGGGCCCAGCAGGGCTGGGAGCATGCTGTCCACTCCAACCATGGGCACCAGGCGCCAGGCACTGTGGGGGTGAATGGTGAGCCCTGGGGTGCAGCCATCCCATCCCCGGTCCCAGCCCTCGCTGCACCCCCAGACTGCTTCTCCTCACCTTGTTCTGAGTGGGGTACATACCTGGGCAAGGCAGGTCTGTGCAGGTGAGCTGGCCCTTGGAGCAGATGCTGGGTGGGGCAAGCAGGCACATAGAGAGGGCAGCTCACTCGCGCTGTGCCCTCCACATATGCCCCTCCCCATCTGCCTCCCCTTCCCCTCTCCTGCACCTCCACTGTCCTCTGAGGTCTCAGTCCCCCTCCCCACTCTCCAGCACCTCCAGACCCTGCTCCCTGACATACCAAATGCACTCTCAAGCATCTTAAAGACTCGGTCCTATGGGGAAGTGACCACAGGTCGTCTGCAGCTGAAGGAGGCCAGACAGCAGGAGGAAGCACCACATCGCCACCCCCTGCCCTCTCAAAGCACACGTCCAGCTCTCTGAAGTCTCCCAGACCCCCAAAGCTGGCTGCCTCAGTTTCCCCACATTCAGACCAGGGGTTTGGGTACCTGCCTCATCTTCTCAGGACTTATGGGAGCCTAGCACGCAACAGCTGAGACTGGGAGAGCTTGGGTGTGTGAGACATGGAGTGGACTAGCCCTGCCCTCACCCGTGGCATCCTGCCTGCACGCCACACTCCCGGCCCTCACCAGTCATTGCAGCTGTCGGGCCTGGCCAGCTGGGCCCCTGGATGGTGCTGCTCCCCGGTCAGCAGGTCCAGGCAGCTGCAGTGATCGGGCTGCATGCAGACGGTGCCCTCGGCACTCAGCACCTGGACTGGGGGGCAGTAACAGCCAGGCTGGCAGCACCAGACGCAGTGCTGGGGGACAAGGAAGGGAGGGCCTGGGTCAGTGGAAAGCGAGGGGTCCAAGGGGACTGCTGCAGGATGAAGTGGGTGCCTGGGAGCCAAGATGAAGTGAAGAAGGAGGCTGTGGGGGCCAGAGCGGGGGAAGTCCGATGCTCCAGTTCATAGCTGTCTTTTCTAAACAGTTTATGTCGAGTCTCCACTGGAGTTTCCCAGGTCTCCTAGGATGGAGGGAGCCAGGGACCAGATAGCTGGCGGGAGCAGTGGGCGTTTGGGAAGGTGCAGGGGTCCCTGGGAGAGGCCGGGACCAGGCACCCTGTCCTGGTCCTCCCGCCTCCGTGTGGAGCCTCCCATCCTCCTTGGACAGGCCCGAGCAGGGCTTCTCAAAGCGCTGTCCCTTCGCCCTAGCTGTTTGCTCCAGCATCTTATGACACGGGACCACTTCCTCGTCACTGCGCAGGCGCCACTCGACCGTGACCCCTCGCCAGAGGCTGGCCTGGATTCCTCTCCATGGTCCTGGACTGGCCCCTGCCCCGGAACAGATGTGCGCCCTCATGCGCGCACAGGGTCAAGGTCTGCACACCAACGCGCCCCACGTGGAGTGTCGGATGATCCACCAAGAGGACTGCCCTTTTCCTGTGTTTTCCTGCCGTTTCTATCATAAAACATGTCAACCGAGAAACATATATGCGGTAAGGAGGACAAGGGCAGCTGGATGAGGCTCACTCCCGCTGCTCTCTAGAACCAGGAGCCAGGCCGGCTGGGTGCTGACCCCTATCCTTCCTCCAACTGCGGACAGCCCCAGGTCAGAGGGGCCACACCCTGCCGTCTGGAAACGTGACTGTCAGGAGCCCAGACTCACCACCAGGTCATCGCAGGATCGAGGGCAAGGAGGACCACAGGCGCTGTACTTGACCCCTTCAATGGCGGTGCAGTTGGTCACTGCGGGGAAGGGCACCGGGTGGGTATACAGCTGTGCGGGTCACTCCCCCAACCCCCCACCTCCCCGCTGGCCTCCCCAGAATGCCCCCTGAAGTTTTCCCACCTCTCTTCCTTGACCCCCACTGCCATCCCTGGCAGGTACCTTGGCACGGTAGAGCCTGGCAGGCTGCCCCCTGCATCCGAGGCCCTTCATAGTAATCCTCCAGTCCCTGGGGTAGGGGCTGGTCACAGTCTCGGGTCTGGCTCCTGAGACTGCCTCCCCCCACAGCTCCGGCTACAGCTGGACCAGGGTCCCCAAGGGCCCCAGCCTCCAGCTCCTGGGGAATAGAAGAGGAAGCAGTGGCGAGGGGTTGGGCTTGGCTGGGGCAAGGCAGTGGGCATGTCAGGGCTCCATGGGACTCACGGTCACAATCCAGCAGGAGGCAGGGCTCCTCCTCTGCCTCGGGACCTGGGCAAAGAGGGGGTGCCGAGGCCAGCATGGGCAGCAGGGCCACGCTGGACAGTGGCCTGCCAGGGGACCCCATGCAGAAGCTGTGTCTGTGGCGCTGGGCTGGGCCACAAGAGGCAGAGCCCTCCCTCCGTGGGGTCCAGGGTGACCGCGTGGGCTGACCTACGGTGTGCAGCAGGGAGAGGCAGAGAGGACAGCGGAGGCTGAAGGGGCCCAGAGGGTGCGGGGTGGGCAGACTGCGGTGCAGAGGACAGGCTGACCTTCCCTGCTCCCGCCCCTCCAGAGGGCTTTCATCCCCAGTGCTACCCCCCACCCCTGCACAGATGCACTCTGGCAGGGAGGGGGCGGGTGGTGAAGTCAGGAGACGCCCCCTTCTCACCCTACTCACAGGTCCAGGAGGTGCAGTTAGTGATGAGCCCAGAGACACAAAAGCTGGTGGAGAAGGAGCAGATGGTGTGGGTGCTCTTAGGCTGAATGTGACCCCACAAATTCATGTGTTGGAGCCCTAACGTGTGAGCATGACTGCAGAATTGTGACCGTGTTTGGAGGGGGGGGGGATCTTTGCAGAGGTGATCAAGTTAAAATGGGGCCATTAGGGTCAGGAAGCAACACCCCCCACTTAAAAATTTTAAGAGTCAACAGAGGGATTAACAGATTTTTATTGCAGGGCATGCAAGGGATTGGGTGATTTACAACTTTAAAAAGGGTAACTTGCCCAAAGCTTTCAGCAAAGCCCACTTACAGGAAAGGTGAGGGAAGGGTGTGTGATTAGCTGTTGCAAACTTCTTCCTGTAGATCCTCTGTTCTTGAGGTAAGGTCAGGGTCAGGTAATGGTGTTCCTGTAAACCTCCATGGAAACAAATTATTCCCTATCCTGAAAGGAAAGGCCCCAAGTTTGACTTTCACCTTCCAAGGTCCTGGTTAGGAGGATGGTGTCCCTGTGCAGGCTGGCTATGCTGTCTGGGTGCATTCATACAGCACCCATTCTTGGTCCTCCCACCAGTGCCCAGTCCCAGCTGAGGAGGCAACTCTCAGTTCTCTGTGCCCTCCTCTTACCGAGATCCCCATACCATACCCGGCCATCTTCAATGAGGGAGACAGGTGCCTAGTATGCAGCTGGCCTTCAGTCTCCTCAGTTTAGCCAAATGGGGCCCTGGGTCCCACAGTGACCCACACAAATTGCCACAACCATTAGGTCATGAACGTGGGGATGGGACACATTGGCTATTGCTTTGAAACCTGTCATGTCAGTGAGTGGCTTACGCAAGGACTCTAAGCCTCTGCAAGACACAGCCTGTCCTGAAACTCTGCTGTTCACTACCCAGCCCAAGGCCAGAGACCTTCACTACACTCTGCTGAGAGGCTGACTGTTGGTGGAGTTGGACTTCAAACTTCACTTGTCTTCTTGTCATAAGGGCCGCCATTCCATGTCCATCCTGCTTCTATTACAGTCTTCCGTGATGAGATTATTTAACCTATGACTAAAAGTTGGTAACCTGGACCATCATGGTCTATTTCCACTAGCTCATAAACCATATTCCACTCTGTTTCTATAACTCAGGTATTTTAACACTGTCATGTGATTATAAAATTTTTGTCTTCTGCTAACTGAAGTATTTTACCTAGCATAATGTCCTCAAGGACATATGTATTGCAAACAGGGGAACTATTTATTTATTCATTGTTATTGTTATTCATTCATATTATTCATTCATTCAAGTGCAGTTGACTTGTCATATTTTTAAACATTTTTTTATTGAACTATAGTCACTTTACAATTTTGTTTGCTGTAAGTCAGTCAAACTGAATCAACTTCATCTGTACATATATCCCTTCATTTTTGGATTTCTTTCCCATTTAGGTCACCACAGATCACTGAGTAGAGTCCCTTGTTCTTTCATGTTTTCTTTCAAAATGTATTTATTCTTCATTTTAACCTGAGGATAAATACTACACAATATTGTGATGATTTCTGCCATATATGAACATTAGTGAGTCATAGGTATCAATGTGTTCCGTCCATCGTCAAGCCCCACCCACATCCCTCCCTACCCTATTCTTCTGGGTTGTTCCAGAGCACTCGCTTTGGATGCCTTGCTTCATGCATATAAAAACCTGAATGATGATTTTCCTGCATGAAATATGTAATATTCTACATTTCACTTAAGAAAATATGGGTGCAGCTTTTTCTATATGAAATAAGAAATCTGTGTTTCATATCTACTTGTACATTTCTTTCATCATATATTGAATCTTGTATGTTTCACATATGGATATATGCACACACTTTTTCCTTCCTGAATATGGAATTCTAGATGTTTCACATATGAAAGTTGAGCCTACATTTTCCTGGTTGAATTGTGAAATTGTATACATCCTATATGAACATCTCAATTAAGTTTTACCGACATGAAGAATGCAATTAAGATATGGAGAAGCAATATGGATTTGGAATTAGTCTATTTCAAAAATGAAATTCTGGCCACCACTGTTTCTTCATGAAATATGGAATTCTCTGTATTTCTCATTTATATCAAGACAATGATTTTCCCCCATGAAATATGGAATTCTTTGTATTTCTCATATATACCTAGACAGTGATTTTCCCCTATGAATTTCTCTATATGTCCTATATCAACATCTAGGCACTAATCCTCCTTCATGGAAGTTGGAATTCTCTATATTTCACATCTGAAGATCAGAATGGATATTTTCCTATTTTCCTAAGAAATAAGGAAATTTCTGTATTTATGTGAGCCACTGGTACTTCAGCTACTGAAACACCTGTGTTCCCTGTTTCCATTTGTGTCCCTATGCCTGGAGATGACAGATGTTGGGCCAGGTGTTCAAGAATGGTTTGGTTAGGAGGTGCCATGTGGGGGCCAGGCAAGGAGCCAAGAGAAGTGGTGTACTCCTTCCCCAGAGATTGGCTGCATTCCTGACATGGCTCTAGCCTAATGCACAAGTTTTGGGATGGACTCTGCAGCAGCTGATCTCCCCACCCCCACGTCCTTCCAGGGTTTGCAGTTTGGATCCAAGGTGAGCACCTCTGTCCCTGAGGTACCCAGGAATGCTGTCTCACCTGGGTGGACTCCTGAGCACACACAGTTGCCCGCTGCCCCAGAGGCAATTTCAGGCTTGAGGAGGGTTGAAGCATCAGGTTCAGGTTCCTTAATTTGGCTGTTACTGGCCCTGCTGTCCCACTGGCTCG
This sequence comes from Cervus canadensis, assembly GCF_019320065.1. Taxonomy (NCBI): domain Eukaryota; kingdom Metazoa; phylum Chordata; class Mammalia; order Artiodactyla; family Cervidae; genus Cervus; species Cervus canadensis. The sequence continues at coordinate 16,739,790 of NC_057419.1, forward strand.
TCAGGCTCGTCTGCTCTGTTGGCCATGCAAATGGCTTCTGAAGACTCAGCCACAACTTTGTCTTGAGCCGTTTGGCAGCTGGGTCACCACTGCCAGAGTGCCCATTATTGCAAGGGGCGTGTTCCTGTGAGGAAAGGCCTTTAGGATCCATTTGATTGGTCCTTGATAGGGTCTGGAGGGCAGGGTATAGAAGTCAGTCCCCTCTCACCAACATATTATGCATGTGTGATGTCACAAGCTCTGGGAACAAGCATGCCTCACATTCCCTGTTCAGAGGCTGTAGGCAAGAAACCAATTCGAGGGGAGTGACTGAGTCTGGATGTGTATGGATGGGAGAATTGGACTATAAAGAAAGCTGAGCACCGAAGAGTTGATGCTTCTGAGCTGTGGTGTTGGAGAAGACACTTGAGAGTCCCTTGGACTGCAAAGCAATCCAATAAGTCCATCCTAAGGGAGATCAGTCCTGGGTGTTCATTGGTAGGACTGATTTTGAAGCTGCAACTCCCAATACTTTGGCCACCTGATGTGAAGAGCTGACTCATTCTAAAAGAACCTGATGCTTGGAAAGATTGAGGGCAGGAGAAGGGGACGACAGAGGAGGAGATGGTTGGATGGCATCACCGACTCAATGGACATGGGTTTGGGTGGACTAACGGAGTTGGTGATGGACAGGGAGGCCTGGCATACTGTGGTTCATGGGGTCGCAAAAAGTTGGACACAACTGAGCGACTGAACTGAACTGAACTGACTGAGGCTGTGGGAACCTGCTGTGCTTTGGTGTCCAGCTCCTTTGCAGCTCTGGGCCAATGCCAGGGCCACATGGAGAGTGAGACCAGAGGAAGGCGAGAGCACCCCGGGACCAATCCGAATATGATTAGCTGTGAGCCTGGGTCTTCAAGGCTCAGGGGCTCTGAACCCGCTGGCATGGTGCAGCCATCTGGGAATGTTCATGGAACAGGTTGTGCACCAGGTGATGAGGCTGCCCTCATCAGGAGGCAGGGAGGTGGTGGAGGAAGGTGAGGCCCTGGAGGAGGGAGAGGTGTCGGGAATTGGGCAAGAGTTCCAGTTGCTGGTGGAAGATATCATTGAGGAGGTTGAATTGGTGGTGGAGGAGAAGCAGGAGAAGGTGTCCTCGCAGGAGTTGGAGGAGAAGTCGGAGGAGCAGGGCCAGGAACATCCAATGACAGGAGCCTCGAGTGACCAGGCCCCACTGGAGGAAATGGAGGCGTTGGCAGCCCTGCAGGTGGAGCTGAACTCTGCGAATAAGAAGGACCCCAAAGCCTATCTTCGGCTCCAGAGAAAGGGCCATGAAAGGAGAAAGCGTCCCTTGAATCAGAGAAGTGCCATCATCCAGGGCATCCCTGGCTTCTGGGCCAAAGCTGTATCCTTACTGCCGCTTCTTAGGGGTCAGCTGCTCAGGAGAAGGAGAAGGAACAGGAGCAGGAGGAAGGGTGGGGGTGGGGGCACCAGCCAGGCGAGGGGGGCCAAGGGAATTGGGAGCTGTGGGTGTTGCAATCTCCAAAGACACAGTGCCAGCAGATCCTGGGGATCTTTATACCTGTATGTGTCTGAGCAATTGACTATGGGAGGCTCCTTTTGGCTCACATCTGAATAGAAGCCATACACTTTGGCTGAAAATGTATGTCATCAGTGACTAGAGACAGTGTGTGAGAGTAGCATTTCCAGAGAGGAGTTATTGAAATTGTGGGTTATCCGGGAAAGCAGCAGAGACACTGGCAGTCCCACAACCCATCCCAGTCAGTCTGAGCCCTTGTGGTTGTGCCTACCCACGCACTGTAATACCCGGAGGTTGTCCACATGCAACGTGGAGCTGGAAAGGGCTGCTGTCCTCATAGGAAATTAGTGCCAGACAACTCCAGACACATCCATGCCACCCCTTGTGGAGACAGGAAGCAGGCCAGAGACCCAGGGCTCTCTTGCTAAACACACACACACACGCATACACACACACATTTTCACTTGGAAAAGGTGTGCCAATGAGACTGCAGATCCTGACGTTTTAAACAATTGAAATGCCACTACCCAGGACACACAGGCCAGGCATAGGTCAGGAGTAGTCAGAAACAGACCCTCCCTTGGTGGATGCAGAGAGGGGACCCAGAGTGCCACAGGGGACCTAGAGCCTTTAGCATTCTGATTGATTATGGGTACTGACTACTGTCATGCAGTTCCTGATCTTATCGGTGATGCCCTTACTGTTCTGATTAGCACAAATTGATACTTGGTCGTTCCCTGCAGCAGTCCTAATCAGAATTGTCATTAGCACCAGGGATGGACTCCTCAGAGAAAAGGGTTGTCTGCTACACAGATCTTCTCCAAAAAGCTGAATGAATTTGGGGATGAGGTTGGGATACCTAAGTGCTCATGCCACTTGTAGCTAGGAGTGTTTGTGTCCAGAAGTAAACTAATTTTTAGAAGGCTGAGATGGAGCTTAGGGCCTTTCTGTTAGAAACAGCACCTCCTTGTGGTAGCGCCTTGATATGCACAGCCCTGGGGCTTGGGCCTTCATCCAGTCTCTGTTGGGGAATGGACTAGGTACTAGTAGAAAATTGAAGTCAGAAAATGCCGGACTACTCTTTAGGCTAGCTTTTGTCACGCAGGCCTGTCACCTCTGGCATCTAGAGGCTCCTTGACCTAAAGCAGTTTGTGAACCACCCCCAGGTGACAGTCATGATGAGTGACCAAGAAGAAGAAATGCTTAGCTACAGGAAACACTTGAAGGTCAGGCTGTGGACACCATAATGTGAAAGGGAGGTGACTGCGAAGGGGAGGGAACATGATTTATCCCTGCAAAGAGGAAAGGACAGCTCTCCTGTAAAGAGATTTCATACCTTACCACCTCTCCACTTTGTCCTAGCAAGTGGAGGAACTCAGGTATCCACTGAGTGCTGTAAGACCATATTGTTCTTTTAGAACAACCCCCAATTCCAGAATGAAGTGACTGTTAAGGAGTATCTCACTAGCATCACTGGTAAGAGGCAGATCCCTGGATTTCAGGTGTAGGGGCAGAAAGGCGTGGGTTGAACATGGCAGGTGATTTAGGTCCATTACTCCTCTTCCTGCAGGATACCAAGCAACTCATTCCACTCCAATTCAGTGGTACCTGGGATTTGAAAAGTTGCTTATGAGCTGTGAAAGGTGCTGGGATTTGTGGCCTAAGGAAGACAAATTCAATCAGTGGCCAGTGAGGATGCTTCGTCATCATACACATCAGAAGGGGCCAGAAAGAGTGACCCCTTGCTAGGCTTTAGCCAGAATATATATAGCTACTAGCAGGATGTTAATTAGAGAAGGAAAGTATCTCAAAACTCTGAGATTGTCACCAGGACCCTCACCCACAACATACATTTTGAGATAACACTGACACAAGGTGAGTTGTCCTGGGCCATAAAATGACTGACATCAATCTTGAAGAAAGGCAGCTTTCCAAGCATCTGCATCATCTCATTAACATACCTTAAGAGAAAACTTACATGAGTAAAACATTCTGGTTTGTCAAGTAGGTTCTGAGCCTTAGGCAGAAATGACTTGAAGAAAAACAAGTTCAGTTCAGTTCAGTCGCTCAGTCGTGGCCAACTCTTTGCGACCCCATGAACCACAGCACACTAGGCCTCGCTGTCCATCACCAACTCCCGGAGTTTACCCAAACTCATGTCCAATGAGTCGGTGATGCCATCCAACCATCTCATCCTCTGTCGTCCCCTTCTCCTCCTGCCCTTAATCATCCCCAGCATCAGGGTCTTTTCGAATAAGTCAGCTCTTTGTATCAGGTGGCAAAAGTACTGGAGTTTCAGCTTCAACATCAGTCCTTCCAATGAACACCCAGGACTGATCTCCCTTAGGATTGACTGTTGGATCTCCTTGCAGTCCAAGGGACTCTCAAGAGTCTTCATCAACACCACAGTTCAAAAGCATTGATTTGTCTGTGCTCAGCTTTCATTACAGTCCAACTCTCACATCGATACATGACCACTGGAAAAACCATAGCCTTGACTAGATGGACTTTTGTTGACATAGTAATGTCTCTGCTTTATAATATGCTATGTTGGGCATAACATTTCTTCCAAGGAGTAAGTGTCTTTTAATTTCATGGCTGCAATCACCATCTGCAGTCATTTTGGAGCCCCCCCCCCAAATAAAGTCAGCCACTGTTTCCCCATCTATTTGCCATGAAGTGATGGGATTGGAGGCCAAGATCTTAGTTTTCTGATTGTTGAGCTTTAAGTCAACATTTTCACTCTGCTCTTTCACTTTCATCAAGAGGCTTTTTAGTTCTTCTTCACTTTCTGCCATAAGGGTGGTGTCATCTGCATATCTGAGGTTATTGATATTTCTCCTGACAATCCTGATTCCAGCTTGTGCTTCTTCCAGCGTTTCTCATGATGTACTCTGCATGTAATTTAAATAAGCTGGGTGACAATATATAGCCTTGACGTACTCCTATTCCTATTTGGAACCAGTCTGTTGTTCCATGGCCAGTACTATCAGTTGCTTCCTCACCTGCATACAAGTTTCTCAAGAGGCAGGCCAGGTGGTCTGGTATTCCCATCTCTGGTTATTGTGATCCACAGCCAAAGGCTTTGGCATAGTCAATAAAGCAGGAAGAGATGTTTTTTTGGAACTCTCTTGCTTTTTCGACAATCCAGTGGATGTTGGCAATTTGATCTCTGGTTCCTCTGCTTTTTCTAAAATCAGCTTGAACATCTGGAAGTTCATTTTTCACGTATTGCTGAAGCCTGGCTTGGAGAATTTTGAGAATTACTTTACAAGCATGTGAGATGAGTGCAATTGTGTGGTAGTTTGAGCATTCTTTGACATTGCCTTTATTTGGGATAGGAATGAAACCTACCTGACCTTTTCCAGTCCTGGGGCCACTGCTGAGTTTTCAAATTTGCTGTCATATTGAGTACAACACTTTCACAGCATAATCTTTTAGGATTTGAAACAGCTCAACTGGAATTCCATCACCTCCACTAGCTTTGTTCATAGTGATGCTCCCCATGGCCCACTTGGCTTCACATTCCAGGACGTCTGGATCTAGGTGAGTTATCACACCATCATGATTATCTGGGTTGTGAAGATCTTTTTTCTACGGTTCTTCTGTGTATTCTTGCCAACTCTTCTTAGATTTCCTTTAGGATGGACTGGTTGGATCTCCTTGCTGTCCAAGGGACTCTCAAGAGTCTTCTACAACAGGACAGTTCAAAAAGCATCAGTTCTTCTGCACTCAGTTTTCTTTATAGTCCAATTCTCACATCCATATGTGACTACTGGGAAAACCACAGCTTTGATTAGATGGACCTTTCTTGGCAAATAATTGTCTCTGCTTTTTAACATGCTGTCTAGGTTGGTCATGACTTTTCTTCAAAAGAGCCAGCGTCTTTTAGTTTCCTGACTGCAGCCACTGTCTGCAGTGATTTTTGCAGTCCCCCCAAATAAAGTCTGTCACTGTTTCCATTGTTTCCCCATCTGTTTGCCATGAAGTGATGGGATCAGGTGCCAAATTCTCTATGCTTCACATATTAGAGCATTAGCAAGGGTATTCTACGCAGAGATTTTAAAATGTGAAGTATGGAATTCTGTATGTCTCACATGTGGAAATCATAGTACAGATTTTCCTAAGTGAAATATGGAATGATGTGTATTTTACAGTTGAAAATATGAACATATACTGTTCTGCTCTCTCTATGTCATTCTGGGTATTTCATATTAGAAAATATGTATGATGATTTTCTGACAAAAGTAAGTGATACTTTAGAATGATCATATAGACCACTGGAAAGAGATTTTCATACATGAAATTTTTCATGTTTCATGTATAGAAAAATCAACCCAGATAGTCCTACGAAAAGTATAGAATTTCTTTTTCTCTGTATTTCATGTATGAATATACAGTGCCAATTTTCCCATGTCACATAGGAATTCTCTATATTTCACATTTGAAATATGGCCACTCATTTTCTACATGAAATAGGAAATAATCTATATATCACAAATGAAAATCTCTGCTCAAGTTTTCACACATGAAGCATTGAATCTTCTGTATATCACATATGAAAATCCGTCCCCACTGAGATCTGAAATTCCATATCTTTCAGATACAAAAATCTGTGCAATGATGTTAATACATAAAAATCTGGAATACTGTATAATTCACATATGAAAATCAGGGTGACAATTTTACTCAATTAAGTAGTGAATTCTCTACATTTTACCTATGAATATATAGATGCTCATTTGACGCCAAGATACACTAAACTTTCTGTATTTCACACTACAGAACCTGGAGGGTGATTTTCTTACCTGTAATGTGGAATTCCCTATACTTTCTGTGTGAAAATCTGGACGCTGATTTCCTTAACTGAAACTCAGAATTCTCTACATTTCATATATGACCATTTGGCATTGGTTTCCTTAAGACACAGAGAACCAATATGGAATTGTAATGATCTCTATTTCATAAGGGAAAATCTGAGCACCATTGTTTCTTCATGAAATATGGAATTACTTGTCCTCTCTGAGAGAGAGAGACAGAGACAGAGGGAGGGAGAGAGAACAATATCAAGACAAGAGATTTTCCGCTAGGAAGTATGGAATTCTCTGTATCTCCTGTATCACAATCCAGCACCAATTCTCCCTCATGCAAGTTGGACTTCTCTATATTTCACGTGTAAAGAACCAACTGGAGATTTTCGTATAAGAAGTGTGGAAATGCTTACATTGCATATGAACCACTGGTCCCTCAGCTACTGAAACACCTGTGTTCCCTGTTTGCATTTGTGTCCCTGTGCCTTGAACATGTGTGTGTGTACAGGTGTGTGCTTGTGTGGCCTGTATGTGTGTGTTTCTGTGTGGGGGTGTCTCTGGCCCACAGCAGACACAGAAATGAAGGCAACAGGACATGAGACGTGGAGCAAACAGAGGAGGCAGGAGGCGTGCACAGACTCGGACAGACTGGTTGATACATCTGTGCAGTGCCCCTGTTCAGGACAAGAATGAGGAAAAGATGGCCACTGACAACTCAGGACAGTGAGTCCACTAATCTGGAATGACATCAAGAGACATAAACATGGTCACAATTTCTGCTGTGTTGTCACGTGCTTGTACCTGGAAGCGGGGCTGAGGGCTTGAGGCACCACCCTCAGTAAATCATGTGGTGTGGGGCTTTTAAACCACAGCCTTTGGACCCACCAGTCTGTGGCACTTGAGCTAACCTGTGCAAATGGCAGATGAGGCCACGGCAGGACCCGTGACTGTGGCAAGGACAAGGTCCTTCGGAAAAGAGCAGAGCCTGGGAAGAGGAGGCACAGAAAGAGAGCCTGATGCCCTGGAGACATGTATCACACATGTGAGGAGGAGACAGGGGAAGGGGCAGAGCTAGTGCTGCCTAGGACCAGAGCGTCAGCCAGGACCCTACCTCAAAGAGTGTGGCTCACACTGACACCATGGGAGAGAAATACCATGTTAAGTAAGCTCTCAGTGTGTATCCCCAGGCATCCGATGAGACAGGGTGTGAGCATGGAATCCATTTGGGCACTTCCAGCCTACGTGGCAGTGCAGAAAGCAGAAGAAAGTTCAGGTCTGGGTTGTATGTGTGTGCCCCTCTGCCTGTGTGTGCCTGTGAGGGAGGGAACATGGAGGAAGCAAGGGTGGTGGGCTGTTTGCATGCAGGCACCCTGGGACAGTCAGAGACAGGGATGCCTCAGAAGGCTGCTCAGAGCCCGCTGTTTTTCAGGCTCCAGAGAATAGGGAATAGCAGTCTGGTCAAAGAAGCCACATTGATCATGCCAAAATTCCTGCCCTGAATTCTTTCCTTTCTCTGGGGTCTCATCCTTGTCTGTGGAACCAGAGGGGAAAGGTTCGGTCCAGGCAGGGGGTAGAGAGGGAACGGGCACCTGCCTTTCCAAAGCACATGCGTGTCGCCTGGGTTTCTGCCTCCCGGGTGACCTGAGGGGCCGGGAGTAACTGTTAATCGGTCTATTTTACACACAGGCCAAAACTGCTACCGAGTGCCCACGTGATCTAGGCAGCCAGCAAGTACACAGTAGTGATGGCCAGGAGGAGCACTTTTGCCCCGAGACACTTGGGTGAGGAGCTCTCCTCCTCTCAGAAGGGCATCCACGGTCGCATACATGGGCAGCCTGGTCCCAGCTCTCAGCTGCGGGCATGGGAAAAGCTTGCAGCTGACAGACCTAGGGCCAAGGGCTCCAGGATGGTTTGGTTTGGGGGTGCGGCTTGGCAGCTGGACAGGGAGCTAAGGGAAGTAGTGTGCTCCTTCCTCAGAGGATGGCTGTGTTCCCAAGACTGCTCTAGCCTAAGGCGCAAGTTTTGAGATGGACTCTGCAGCAGCTAAGTGACGGTGAGATCAGTGTGTGCTCTTCCCAATCCCCCACCCAATGGCACCCAAGCCCCCTCGCCCCTCTGCCCTGCACAGAGCTTGCAGATCGGATCCGAGGTGAGCACCTCTGTCCCTGAGTTTCCCCAGAAAGCTGTCTCACCTGTGTGGACTCCTGAGCACAGGTTGTCGCCCGCTGACTCAGAGGCAGTTTCAAGCTTGAGGAGGATTTCAGCATCAGGGTCAGGTCCTTGCCTTTACCGCCCAACTGGCTCAGCTGAGCCACTTGCATGTCCGGCACATTCGCCCTGTGGCTCAAGCAAACGGCTTCGGTGGACCCGCCCGCCACTTTGTCTTGAGCTGAGATTTGCAAATGGATCGCTGCTGCCAGAGTACCCAAAAGTCCACTGGGCGTGTCCCTGTATGGAAAGGCCTTTAGGCTCCATTTGATTGGTTCCTGATGGGGTTTGGAGGTCAGGCTGTGGAAGTCGGCCCCCACCGGTTAGCATACTACGCTTGAGTGAAGTCACAAGGCTCCCAGCACATGCGTGTCTCAGGGTCCCTGGTGATAGGCTGTAGGCTGGCAACCAATTTGGGGGAACTGCCTGAGCCTTTGCAATGATTTTGCCTGTCATCTAGTGTACTCTGGTGTCCAGGTCCTTTGCAGATCTGGGCCATGGCCAGGACCACATGGAGAGTGAGACCAGAGGAAGGCAGGAGCGCCCAGGGACCACACCGGATCTTCTTCGATGTGAGCCCGAGCATTCAGGGTGCAGGGGCCCTGAGACCTGCTGGGGTGGTGGGGCTGTAGGGATGTTGCAGGCAGCAGGTGGCCTACCAGGCGAGGAGGCTGCCCTCTTCAGTGGGGAGGCAGTGGAAAAAGGCGTGGCCCTGGAGGAGAGAGGTGTTGGGGATCAGCAAGTGTTCCAGCTGCTGGTGAAAGACATCATTGAGGAGGTTGAAGTGGTGGCGGAGGAGGAGCAGGAGAAGGTGTCCTCGCAGGAGCAGGAGGAGAAGCTGGAGGAGCAGGGCCAAGAACATTTAAGGCCTGGAGACCTGAGTGAGCGGCCCACACTGGAGGAGTTGGAAGCATTCACGGCACTGCAGGTGGAGCTGAGGTCTGTGAATGAAAAAGACCACAGGGCCTAACTTCAGCTCAGGGGGAGTGACCATCAGAGGAGAAAGGGTCCCTTGGCCCAGAAAAGCACCATTATCCAGGACATCCCTGGCTTCTGGGCCAAAGCCGTATTCTTACTGCCGCTTCTTGGAGGTTAGCTGCTCAGGAGGTGGAGAAGGCACAGGAGCAGAAGGAGGGGTGTGGGTCAGGGCACAGCCAGGTGAGGGGGGCCAAGGGAACTGGAGGGGAAGGGAATTTGGGTCAGAGGAAGCCACAGGCTCCAACGATACAGTGCAAGCAGAGCCTGGGCATGGCTACACCTGTATGGGTGTCAGCAAATGGCTTTGTGTGGCTCCTTTTGGCTCACATCTGAACAGAAGCTGTACCCTGGGGCAGGAAATGTATGTACCCAGTGACCAGAGGCCGTGTGCCAAAGTAGCATTCCCCGAGAGCTGTTGTTGAAATTGTGGATTATTCAGGGAAGTAGCACAGACATCGGGAGTCCCACAACCCTTCTCAGTCAGTTTGAGCCACTGTGGTTGCTCCCTCTAGTGCACTGTAAAAGCAGGTGGTTGTCCACATGCCAGGTGGAGGTGGAAGGGGTGAGGACAGGAGCCTCGAGTGCCCAGTCACCGCTGGAGGCATTGGAGGCGTTGAGAGCCTACAGGCGGAGCTGAGCTCCTCCAATGATAAAGACCCAAAAGCCTATTTTCGGGTCCATAGGAAGGACCATCAGAGGAGAAAGTGTCCTTTGAATCAGAGAAGTGCCATCATCTAGGGCTTCCCTGGCATCTGGGCCAAATCAGGATGAGGAGAAGTAACAGGAGCAGGAGGGGTTGGGTGAGGGTACAAGTTAGGTGAGGGGGACCATGGGAATTGGGAGGGCAAGGGGATTGGGGGAGGGGGGAGTTGTGATCTCCACAGGCACAGTGCCAGCTGAGCCTGGGGATCTCTATTCCTGTATGTGTCTGAGCAAATGACTGCATGCCGCAGGGACTGCAGATCCTGAAGTTTTAAGCAATTGGCATGTCACTACCCAGGACAGCCATGCCAGGGATACATCAGGAGCGGTCCGAAACAGATCCTCCCTTGGGGGATGCGCACAAGGGTCCCAGAGGCCCACAGGGGACCCAGAGGGATGAGCATCTCTGAAAGTATGGCAGGAGTTGAGGCTGTCGGCCTGGCGGCTGGACAAGCAGGAGTACCCAGAGCCCTTGCCACAGATGCCTGTTCCAGTGTGCTTGCCCTGCCCGAGTCTAACCCTGTTATTCAAGACTTTTCCTTGCCCGGCATGTGGCAAGACTGGCTCCTTGACCGATGTCAGATTATGAACCCCTGACAGATGCCCATCATGATGAATGACCAAGACGAAGACGTGCTGAGCTACATGATGGACTTGAAGGGCAGGAAGGGAGCCTTGAGGGCAGGTGGGTGGGGTAGCTGGGCAGGCACACTGGGTGGGGGCATCCTATTATCCGGGTGCGTGCATTCAGTGCAAGCAATTGGAAAGGAAAATGGGAAGATGTTCCTGGCAGGCAAGCTGAGGACCCGAGGAGCTTGCACTTTCACCTTTTCCATCCTCCTGGCCCTGGCAGCTGCAGGAACTAGGCCATCCCCAGTCCCGCTGCAAGCTGGTATCTTCCTTTTGGGACAACCCTGTCCTTCAGGAACAGAGTGATCATTAAGGAGTACCACCTTGGCATCCCTGGTATGACCTGGCTCCCAGGACGCTGTGGGTGGGTGGGAGAGGGAGCAGATGCTCCCCCTACCTGAATCTTCCCTGTCTCCCCTGTCCTCCTCCAGGATATAGGGCATGTACTTCCTCTCCAGTCCACTGGTTCTGTGACGATGGATGGGGAGCACCCAGCCTCAGGCTGGACACCCGCAGCCTGAACATCTTCAACTGGTTGTTGAACCACAACTGTGATGGATGGAACAGGATTGCGGAGGTGGGGTCTCTCTGGGCCTCCACAGAATGGACAATTGAAGTCAGGGTACTCAGCTGCCCATGGGAAGGCTTGGGTCCTGGTCAGCCCCATGCAGACCTCCCTCGTGGGGCCAGCAGATCACTGGGGAGGGCCTGTGGGCCCATACCCTGCAGCACTACCTCCAGCAGGAAAGTCCTGCCATGAGAGGTAAGTGATGAGGCACAGAGGTGGTGAGGGGATCAGGAGGCGAGGCCTGAAGGCAGATCTGTGTAGAGGCCAGGACCCTCTCCTTTCCCCAGTGGGGAAGCTCAGGCTCATGCCGCCTGGATCAGAGCCTGGCTTCAGGTCATGCGGGTAGCAGGTGACAGGCTGAGACTGGAGGCCTGGAGGCGTCATGTGTCCTAGTCTCATTCATAGCAGCTCTGCTTACAGCATGCGAGACCCAGGTGATTCTCACAGAGGCATGGTGACTCAAGCACCTTTGTCAGAATCATCCTTCCCTGGGTCCTGCTGCTCACGCAGACCCTGGGTCTTCTTCAGTGTGAGCCCAAGCATTCAGGGTGCCAGGGCCCTGCAGCCTGCTGGCATGGTGTGGCCGTCAGGGATATGGCAGGCAGCAGGTGGCCCACCAGGTGAGGAGGCTGCCTTCGTCAGTGGGGAGGCAGTGGAGGAAGGAGCGGCCCTGGAGGATGGAGAGATGTTGGGGATCAGCGAGTGCTCCAGCTGCTGGTGGAAGACATCATGGAGGAGGTTGAAATGGTGGCAGAGGAGGAGCAGGAGAAGGTGTCCTCGCAGGAGCAGGAGGAGGAGCCGGAGGAGCAGGGCCAGGAACATCCAAGAACAGGAGCCTCGAGTGGCCAGCCCCCACTGGAGGCGCTGTAGGCATTGGCGGTCCTACAGCTGGAGATGAGCTCCTCGAATTAGGTCCCCAAAGCCTAGCTTTGTCTCCAGAGGAAGGAGCACCAGAGGAAAAGTGTCCCTTGAATCAGAGAAGTGCCATCATCCAGGGCATCTTGGCTTCTGGGCCAAAGCTGCATCCTTACTGCCACTTCTGAGGACTCAGATGCTCAGGACGAGAAGAAGGAACAGGAGCAGGAGGAGGGGTGAGTGTGAGGAGGTTGAATGGTGGCAGAGGAGGAGCAGGTGAAGGTGTCCTCGAAGGAGCGAGAGGAGGAGCTGGAGGAGCAGGGCCAAGAATATCCAAGGACATAAGCCTCAAGTGACCTTAAGTGACTCTCCACATATGTGTGGAGCAGGGGCTCAGTGGGGCTCGAATTGGTGGACCCACCTGGGTTTGATCCAGTGGTCAGGGTATGCAGGGACCTCCCAGCACCAGCTTGGAACTGATGGGCAGGCAGACCAGCTTCTTTGTCCCTGGGACTAAAACAGGGAGAATCTCTCATCACTGTTCAGGGTCTTGGCTGCCCAAGAGGGACTCTTAGTTCCATGGTCCAGAGCTTCCTGTGGGATGTTACACATTTTACCTGTGTGATCCCTACTCCCTCAGGCAGAACGCTTTGGGCTACATGCTTGGAAGAACCCACTGGTACGAGTTCAGTTCAGTACAGTCGCTCAGTCATGTCCGACTCTTTGGGACCCCATGGACTGCAGCACGCCAGGCCTCCCTGTCCATCGCCAGCTTCCAGAGTTTTCTCAAGCTCATGTCCATTGAGACAGTAATGCCCTCCAACCATCTCATTCTCTGTCATCCCCTTCTCCTCCTGCCTTCAATCTTTACCAGCACTAGGGTCTTTTCCAATGAGTCAGGTCTTTGCATCAGGTGGCCAAAGTATTGGAGTTTCAGCTTCAACATCAGTCCTTCCAATGAATATTCAGGACTGATCTCCTTTAGGATGGACTGGGTGGATCTCCTTGCAGTACAAGGGACTCTCAAGAGTCTTCTCCAACACCACAGTTCAAAAGCATCAATTCTTGGGCACTCAGCCCTCTTTATAGTCCAACTCTCACATCCATACATGACCACTGGAAAAACCACAGCTTTGACTATACGGACCTTTGTTGGCAAAGCAATGTCTCTGCTTTTTAATATGCTGTCTAGGTTGCTCATAACTTATCTTCCAAGGGGCAAGTTTCTTTGAATTTCATGGCTGCAGTCACCATCTGCAGTGATTTTGGAGCCCCCCAAAATAAAGTCTGTCACTATTTCCATTGTTTCCCCATTTAATCGCCATGAAATGATGGGACCTTAGTTTTCTGATGATCTTAGTTTACTAGTTTACTGAATGTTGAGTTTTAAGCCAACTTTCTCACTCTCCTCTTTCAGTTTTGTCAAGAGGCTCTTTAGTTCTTCTTCACATTCTGCCATAAGGGTGGTGTCATATGCATATCTGAGGTTATTGATATTTCTTCCAGCAATCTTGATTCCAGAGTGTGATTCATCCAGCCTGGCATTTTGCATGATGTACTCTGCATACAATTTAAATAAACAGGGTGCCAATATACAGCCTTGAGGTACTCCTTTCCCAATTTGGAACCAGTCTTTTGTTTCATGACCAGTTCTAACTGTTGCTTCCTGACTTGCATACAGATATCTCAAGAGGCAGGTCAGGTGGTCTGGTATTCCCATCTCTTTCAGAATTTTCCAGTTTATTGTGATCCATATAGTCAAAGACTTTAGCATAGTCAGTAAAGCAGAAATAGATGTTTTTCTGAAACTGTTGCTTTTTTTGATGATCCAGGGGATGTTGGCAATTTGATCTCTGGTTCCTCTGCCTTTTATAAAATCAGCTTGAATATCTGGAAGTTCACAGATCACGTATTGTTGAAGCCTGGCCTGGAAAATTTTGAGGATTACTTTGCTAGCATGTGCGATGAGTGTAATTGTGTAATAGTTTGAGCATTCTTTGACATTGCCTTTCTTTGGGATTGGAATGAAAACTGTCCTTTTCCAGTCCTGTGGCCACTGCTGAGTTTTCCAAATTTGCTCGCATATTGAGTACAGTACTTTCACAGCATCATCTTTTAGGATTTCAAATAGCTCAACTGGAATTCCATCACCCCCACTAGCTTTGTTTGTAGTGATGCTTCCTACGGCCCACTTGGCTTCACATTCCAGGATGTCTGGCTCTAGGTAAGTGATCACACCATCGTGATTATCTGGGTCGTGAAGATCTTTTTTGTATAGTTTTTCTGTGTCTCCTTGCCGCCTATTTTTAATATCTTCTGCTTCTGTTAGGTCCATACCATTTCTTTATTGAGCCTGTCTTTGCATGAAATGTTCCCTTGGTATCTCTAATTTTCTTGCAGACCTCTCTAGCGTTTCCCATTCTATTGTTTTCCTTTATTTCTTTGCACTGATCACTGAGGACAGCTTTCTTATCTCTTCTTGCTATTCTTTGGAACTCTGCATTCAAATGGGTATTTCTTTCATTTTTTTCCTTTGCTTTTCACTTCTCTTCTTTTCACAGCTATCTGTAAGGCCTCCTAAGACAACCATTTTGCCTTTCTGCATTTTGTCTTCTTGGGGATGAACTTGGTAATTGCCTCCTGTACAATGTCTCGAACCTTCGTCCATAGTTCATCAGGCACTCTGTCTGTCAGATCTGGTCCCTTAAATCGATTTCTCCCTTCCACTGTATAATCAGAAGGGATTTGATTTAGGTCATACCTGAATGATCTTGTGGTTTTCCCTATGTTCTTCAATTTAAGTCTGAATTTGGCAATAAGGAGTTCATGATCCGAGCCACAGGCAGCTCCTTGTCTTGTTTTGCTGACTGTATAGAGCTTCTCCATCTTTGGCTGCAAGAATATAATCAATCTGATTTCGGTGTTGATCATCTGGTGATGTCCATGTGTAGAGTCTTCTCTTGTGTTGCTGGAAGAGGGTGTTTCCTATGATATGTGTGTTCTCTTGGCAAAACTCTATTGGCCTTTGCCTTGGTTCATTCTGTATTCCAAGGCCAAATTTGCCTGTTACTCCAGATGTTTCTTGACTTCCTACTTTTGCATTCCAGTGCCCTATGATGAAAAGGATATCTTTTTGGGTGTTAGTTCTAAAAGGTCTTGTAGGTCTTCACAGAGCCATTCAACTTCAGCTTCTTCAGTACTACTGGTCGGGGAATAGACTTTGATTACCATGATATTGAATGGTTTGCCTTGGAAATGAACAGAGATCATTCCATCAATTTTGAGATTGCATCCAAGTACTGCATTTGGACTCTTTTGTTGACTATGATGGCTACTCCATTTCTTTGAAGGGAATCTTGCCCACAGTAGTAGATATAACGGTCATCTGAGTTAAATTCACCCATTCCAGTCCATTTTAGTTTGCTGATTGCTAAAATGTCTACATTCACTCTTGCCATCTCCTGTTTGACCACTTCCAATTTGCCTTGATTCATGGACCTAACATTCCAGGTTCCTATGCAATACTGCTCTTTACAGTATTCGACCATGCTTCCATCACCAGTCACATCCACAACTGGGTGTTGTTTTTGCTTTGGCTCCCTCTCTTCATTCTTTCTGGAGTTATTTCTTCACTGATCTTCGTAGCATATTGGGCACCTACCGAACTGGGGAGCTCATCTTTTAGTGTCCTATCTTTGTGCCTTTCATACTGTTCATGGGGTTCTCAAGACAAGAATACTGAAGTGGTTTGCTAGTCCCTTCTCCAGTGGCCCATGTTTTGTCAGAACTCTCCACCATGACCCATCCATCTTGGCCAGCCCTACATGGCATGGCTGATGGAGTCATTGAGTTAGACCAGCTGTGGTCCGTGTGATTAGACCACTCCTTACCTTGAACATGGGGTATCTCCTCACAACTGCCGCTCCCGACCTTGGGCGTGGGGTATCTCCTCACAGTCGCCACTCCTGATCTTGGACGTGGGCTATCTCCTCAGCTGCTCACCACTCCAGTGCCGCACAGCCACTGCTCACTGCTGATGCTGTGTGGTGGAAATAAAACTGAAAGTTCTGGGATAAACATGCCGATTATAGAACACATTTAATCCAGCTTTCTACAAAACAACAGTGACAACAATACTTCACATTTGTTTCATACTTCATTTTATATCAGGTTGCTATCTGTAGTCTTTTTGGTGCTGCCTTCTAACAACCAATTTCACTGGTTTTTCAATAAATCCTCTGGGATCCTTCTTCAACAGCTCTGGTCTGGCCTCTGGCCCTGGAACCTACGTAGGTCCCTCAGCTCTTTGGAGCCAGATTAACCCCAGCCTCTTGGTCCCACTTTCCAGAGTTGTAACGAGTTGCTAAGAGCACTCCATCCCTCCCACACACCTGCAAGCAGACAGCTGTGTCTAGAGCTCAGCAAGTGCCACAGTCTAGACCCCGGGGCTCCTGGAAAATGTGGGGCAGGACAGACAGAGGGCAGACAGACGGGTGCTCAGCAGTGTCCACTGCCAGGCCTGGGAGCCATTGTTCCTGCCAGACCTCATGTAAACCCAAAGCTTTCTGACCCTCATCCCCTCCTGGCAGGCCTTTCCATCCCTGTGTCCTCAGAGGTCTCTGCCCATGTGCTCTTTCCCCAAACTTGCCTTCTCTTTTTTTGGCCTGGGAAATCCCATGGACAGAGGAGCCTGCTGGGCCACAGTCCAAAGGTTCGCAAACAGTCTGACATGACTTAACCAGTAAATAACAATGAGTTGATGAGAAAGTGAGAGAAGGTAAAAAATAAAAATAAAAAAAAGAACACAAAGCAATAAAAAATCCTGTCACTGTCTTTAGAAGGTAATTGTAACAGAGGACCTACCATCACCCTAAGAAACTTTCAGATGAACACACAGTTGAAAATTGTACTGTGTTCCTACATCCTACCATACACATTCATGCTATAATCTGACAGCAAATACTTGTGAAATCACAATAATTATCATGATAATCAGTTTCTGCTATTCATCACTATACTCTTCATTTTCAACACATATTTGTTTAATATTTAATCAGTACCAGCAGGCATTCTCTAAGGGCTTCCCTGGGCACTCAGACAGTAAAGAATCTGCCTGCAATGCAAGGGACCTGGCTTTGATCCTTTGGTGGGGAAGATCCCCTGGGGAAGGAAATGGCTAATGGCTAATGACTCCAGGACTTTTGATCACTAGAGAACTCCTGGCCCCATAGAACATTAATAGGTGAGTGCCCTCCCATAAGCCTCCATCCCAACACTAAGACTAAGCCACACCCAAAAGCCAGAAAGCTGTAGTGCCAAACACCCCTCATCTATGCTTCAGCCAAATAAGGGCACAGCCTTGCACATCAGCAGACAGGCTGCTCAAAGCCATACTGAACCCATACACCTCAAACCACATTACTGGACCCAGCCACTGCCCATCAGAAAGACAAGATCTAGATCCACCTACCAGAACACAAACGAAAATCCTCCCAACCAGGAAACCTTCACAAGGCATTGATCCAAACCCACTCAGGAGAGGTAGACTCTCCTGAGGAAACTACAGCCTTTCAACCAAAAAAGGGATCACAAACACAGTAAATTAAACAAAACGAAATGACAGAGAAACATCCAGCAGATGAAGGAACATGGTTAAAACCCAAAGGACTGAACAACAAAAATAAACAAATGAGACCTAAGCAATTTAAAAGCTTTTGCACAACAAAGGAAACTATAAGCAAGGTGAAAAGACAGCCCTCCGTATGGGAGAAAAAATAGCAAATGAAACAACTGAGAAAGAACTGATCTCCAAAATATACAAGCAGCTCATGCAGCTCAATACCAGAAAAATAATCAACCCAATCACCAAGTGGACAGAAGACCTAAATAGACACTTCTCCAAAGAAGACATACAGATGGCTAAAAAACACATGAAAAGATGGTCAACATTGCTCCTTATTAGAGAAATGCAAATCAAAACTACAGTGACGTACCATCCAACAAGGGTCAGAATGGCCATCATTAAAAAGTCCACAAACAGTAAATGCTAGAGAGGGTGTGAAGAAAGGGGAATCCTCTTGCACACTTGGTGGGGAAAGAGGCCAATACAGCCACTATGGAGAACAGTATGGAGATTCTGTAAAAAACTAGGAATAAAACTAGCATATGACACAGCAATCCTACTAAAGTGCATATACCCAGAGGAAACCATAACTGAAAAAGACATATGTACCTCATTGCTCACTGCTGTACTATTTACAATAGTTAGGATATGGAAGCAACCTAGATGTCCATCAACAGATGAATGGATAAAGAAGTGTGGTACACATATACAGTAGAATACTACTGAGCCATAAAAAGGATCACATTTGAGTCACTGCTAATGAGGTAGATGAATGCAGAGCCTATTACACAAAGTGAAGTAAATCATAAAGACAAAGACAAATATTGTATATTAACATATATATAGGGAATCTAGGAAGATGGCATTGATGAACCTACTTGCAGGGCAGCAATGGAGATGCAGACATAGAGAACAGACTTGTGGACACAGTGCCGGAAGGAGAGGGTGGGATGAATTGAGAGATTAGCATGGAAACATATACTTTAACATATGTAAAGCAGATAGCCAGTGGGAATTTGCTGCATGACACAGGGACCCCAATCTGTGACACCTAGAGGGGTGGGATTGGGAGGTTTTGAAGAGGGAGGGGACATGTGTATACCTATGGCTAATTCATGGTGATATACAGAAGCAACCATAAAAATATCATAAGGTAATTATCCTGCAAGTAAAAATGAAATAAAACTTTGTAAAGAAAGAAAAAAGGACAGGTATAGAGTACCTTCCACTTACTGATTTCTGGATCTGTTCCAAGCTACACTGCATCAACCACTAGGAGGATAAGAAATCTCAAGAGAACATCTCATAACGGCTTTACAAATACATATTAGAGTAAATGAACGAACCAATACACACAGTGAAATGGCTTAAACAGTGGCACTAGATGCAGGTCCAGCACTGAATCCCACAGGCTTTCCCAAGGGGCATGCCAGTCAACCCACTAAGCCTCCCTGAATGAGGAGCAAGGAATGGGGACATGAGTTACGGAACTTCTTGGGACTAATGCAAATCACTGCAAAAACAGTTTTAATGCCCTCAGTTTAAGAAAATGAGAGTCAGAGAGACCCACTGCTAATTAATAGCCACTTCACATGCAAAGAAAGCTGGTCTTTCATTTACAGAGGGCAAGGGGTCAAGCAGAGGAATCAAACCCACCTCCAGGTATATGCCTCCTCCCTGCCTGATTGTCAACCAGCTCTTCCACACCAGCTAACCACAGCTTAACTCTGTCGCTTAGGAACACATAGATCAGTCCTGCCCCATCTCCATCCATGCCAGGTCAGCACACCGACCACCCCACCTACATCCATGCGAGGTCAGCACACACACTGTTCATGATACTTGCCCTGCTCACCCCTTACAGAGCCCGTGTTCTGAATTTGTTTTCCATTAGTGACATTCCTTTTGTCCACATTCCCTCCCAACCTATCTACATTGCCCCATCCATCTTCCTCTCTCCTCCGAATTTAGTATTTGCTCTCAGGATGTTCTCTAGCTTTTCCATCATTGAGTACAACACCCTTTCACATCTTCGCATCTTTTCTCATCCTGCACGATCACACCATTGTGATTATCTGGGTCATGAAGATCTTTTTTGTATAGTTCTTCTGTGTATTCTTGCCACCACTTTTTAATATTTTCTGCTTCTGTTAGGTCCATACCATTTCTGTCCTTTATTCTGCCCATCTTGGCATGAAATGTTCCCTTGGTATCTCTAATTTTCTTGAAGAGATCTCTGGTCTTTCCCATTCTATTGTTTTCCTCTATTGTTTTGCATTGATCTCTGAGAAATGCTTTCTTATCTCTCCATGTTATTCTTTGGAACTCTGATTTCAAATGGTTATATCTTTCCTTTTCTCCTTTGTCTTTAGCTTCTCTTCTTTTCTCATCTATTTGTGAGGCCTCCTCAGACAGCCATTTTGCTTTTTTGCATTTCTTTTTCTTGAGGATGTTCTTGATCCCCGCCTCCTGTACAACGTCATGAACCTCTGTCCATAGTTCTTCAGGCACTCTGTCTATAAGATCTAATCCCTTCAATCTATCTGTCACTTCCACTGGATAATCATAAGGGATTTGTTATAGGTCATACCTGAATGGTCCTGTGGTTTTCCATACTTTCTTCAATTGAAGTCTGAATTTTGCAATACAGACTTCATGATCTTAGCCACAGTCAGCTCCTGGTCTTGTTTTGCTGACTGTATAGGGCTTCTCCATCTTTGGCTGCAAAGAATATTATCACTCTGATTTTGATATTTACCATCTGGTGATGTCCATGGGTAGAGTCTTCTGTTGTGTTATTGGCAGAGGGTATTTGCTATGACCAGTGTGTTCTCTTGGCAAAACTCGTTAGCCTTTGCCCTACTTCATTGTGTACTCCAAGGCCAAATTTGCCTGTTATTCCTGGTATTTCTTGACTTCCTGCTTTTGTATTCCAGTCCCCTATAAAGAAAAGGACATCTTTTTGGGGTGTTAGGTCTAGAAGGTCTTGTAGGTCTTCATAGAACCCTTCAATTGCAGCTTCTTCAGCATTATAGATTGATCAGTTTGATTAGTTTTCTGTGATCATGGTTTGTATTCTGTCTGCCCTCTGACTGACAAGGTTAAAAGGCTTATGGAAGCTTTCTGAATGGAGAGACTGACCGTGGGGAAAACTGGGTCTTGTTCTGATGGGTGGGGCCATGCTCAGTAAATCTTTAATCCAAAGTGACAGAGTGGCAAAGTAGAAGGACGTGTGCTCATCTTCTCCTGTGAGAACTCCAAAATACAACTCGCTGCTGAACAACTATCAACAGGAAAATGTTGGATCCCACCAAAAAAAAGATACCCCATGAGCAAGGGCTAGGGAGAAGCTCCAACAAGATGGCAGGAGGGGCAAAATCGTGTTTAGAAGCAAACCCCACACCGGCCAGAGACACTGAGCTCGGAGGGCTCAAACAAAACCTTGTGCTCACCAGGAGGCCCCACAGCAATGACCAGACCTGCCTTTGAGTGTCTGAGTGTCTCCTGAGGAGGCACAGGTCAGCAGTGCCTGTCACAGGGGCAGGTGCTCTGAGTGCAGCAGGCCTGGGTGTGGCATAAGCACTCTTGGGGGGAGTTTACCATTAATCCCAGCAAAGAGACACTGAACAGATGAACCACAAACTGCAGAGCAATTATACCAAAGATATTATCACACTATTAAGACACTTCTAGGACCCACAACAGATTTCCCAACCTGGGGATTTGGCAAAGGGACTGAGAACCCCCAGGGAATTAGACTTTGGAGGCCAGTGGTATTTGATTACAAAACTTACACAGTATTAGGGAAACAGACTCTTGGAGAGCACAAACAAAGTCTTGTACGCACCAGGACCCAGGAGAAAGGAGCAGTGACCCCACAAGAGACTGACCCAGACTTGCCCGTGAGTGCCCAGGGGTCTCTGGTGGAGGCACGGGTCAATGGTGGCCTGCTTCAGGGTGAGGGGCACTGGATGTGGCAGTGCATGCATGGGACCTTTTGGAGGAGGTCGTCATTGTCTTCATTACCTCCACCATAGTTTGGTCTCAGGTCAAACAATGGGGAGGGCCACAGCCCACCTATCAACAGAAAGCCGTGTTTACAGGCATTTAATATTCATAAGGTCCAAGGGTTTCTAAGTAAACGACAACTGATCTCCTGGAGTCTCCTATAGGTGGTCCTCAAAAAAGAATTCATAAGTGGGTAGACCGTCACAAAGCCAATTTTAACAGGTACCTTTAACTCACACTTAAAAAAAATATCAAATGAAAAGATGTCAAAATTGCTAAATAATAGGGAAGGGTGTTTGGTATCACCTCACACCAATCAGAATGGTGACTGTCAAGCACTCTACAAAGGTTAAATCTGCCAGATGCCATGAAGAAAAGGGAACCCTCCACATCCGCTGCTGTAAATGAAAATAGAAGAAAACCACTATGGAGGACAGCGTGGATGTGCATCAATAGTGAAAATGAGAATGAAATTAGACTATCCCTCAAACCATACACAAAAATAAACTTCAAAGAAGATAAAGATCTAAATGTAGGACGGATATTATGCAATCTTGAGGACAACATGGGGGGGCATGCTGTAACACCAATTCCACCAAGTGTACCCAGAATAATGAAAAATAAACCAAAACTAAGTAAACAGGACTGAATTAACCTTAAAAGCATTCGCATAGCAAAGGAACCCTAAATGAAAGAGAAAGACAGTCCTCAGAATGGGAAAAAATATTTGCAAACAAAGACGTCCAAAAGGAATAAAGAAGACAATGAACCGTCACTCAGCCATAACAAGCAGGAAAGAATGCCATGGGCGGGCTCAGGGAAAAAAGCTCACATTCCAAGTGAGCTGAGGGAGGGGTATTAGCATAAGATATCACTTGTAGCTGGGATCTAAAAATGGATACAGACGAAATTCTTGACCCAAGAGAAATAGTCTCACAGACTCAGAAAAGAATCAATGGTCTCCAGGAAGAAAAACGAAACAAAACTGTAGGACAGGGAGTAATGAACTGATTCAGTCTAACATCGGGAGGCTAATATTAAAAAAAAAAAAAGAATCCACCAGGAACCATTGTGTAACACAGGAATCCTATTTAACACTCTGTAGCATCCTATATCGGAAAAGAACCTGGAAGAGAAGATATACACATCTACATACAAGTGAATCGAGTTGCTGTCAGTCCAAAAGAAACCCAAAAAACACCCACAACCTTGTCATTCAACTACACACGCCAATTCAAGTTAGGGAATAAAAGTACAAAAAATGAATTAGAAAGGCTGACTCTATTGTCTTCAGGCCATGGTGACCCTGATGGTGTCACATCCCTAGAGCCTGAGCTGGTTTTGGTCCCAAGCCTGGAGGATCTCAGTGCAGACAGAGCTGGGAGCATGTGGCAGGAAATATGACCCCACAATGGACCTGGGATGCCTCCTTCCCTCTGCATGAGCACCCAATCTCCAGGTGCAGGTGGAACCTCCTGCAGAGAAACCAAGCCTACATCATCTAAGAATTGGTGGAGCCTCCGGGCTGGAACAGGTTTCCAAGGTCCCCTGATCACTCTATGTCCCCTAGGCTGGGGTTCCTAACTCCAGCCTCCATCCTTAGGGTCACCCTACCTAGAGATGACAGCACCCTCTGCAGAGTGGTGTCCACAAACTGGGATATGTCCTGAGGACCCTGGGGACCCTGGGTAAGGGGGAAGGAGAAATGAGACTCAAGCCTTGGGTGTTTCTTCTGGCACAGTCCACTCTAGCTGACAATCCATGAACAGAGTTTTCCATGAGACTCAATGCCTAAGGACCAGAGTGGGGCAGGAAGCAATGCTGTTTCCTTAGAACCGTCTTCCAGAAAAACAACTGTAAACCTAGTGTTGGGCTCTTCATTTTCACAAGGCCTGTGGGAGTGTAAATGACCCCTCCCTTCCAGTCATGTCCCGGGGTAGATCATCAGACAGGATTTCAAAACAGGGCCACCTTTCAAGAAAACAATGTCAAGAGGTAAACTGTAATCACTTGGTACAGTATCAAAAAGCACCTGGAAAGTTTGTCCAGCTCACTATGTATTCAGTTCAGTTGCTCAGTTGTGTCCTACTCTTTGCAATCCCATGGACTGCAGCACGCCACTATGTATTAAATCAAAACTCACATGAAAAACCCCCTCCCACAGGTCAGACTGGCCACTGTCTAAAACATCCACAGAGAATACGGGCTGCGGAGGATGGAGGCAAAAGGGAATTCTCCTACACTCTCAGTGGGGGTGTAAATGGGTGCAGGAACTATCAAAACCAACAAGGAAGTTCTTTATCAACTAAACATCCAGAACCACATGGCCCGACAATCCCATGTCTGGGCTCAGACCCAGAGAAAATCAGAATTCACAGTGACTCGTGCACCCTTGTTTTCAGGGCAGCTCAACTGACAATGGCCAAGAACTAGAATTGTTGCTGGCCAAAATCTTGGCTTTCTCTGCCCAGTGAAGCCAAATAAAAAATACGGAGACAGAGTTTGAAGGAGATACAAAGGTGGCTTTTATTCTCAAGCCAGCAGACAGGGAAACACAATAGGGTCATGCCTCAAGGACTGTGCACCCCCCTACCCCCCACCCATGAAGAGTCTAGGGGCTTATATAAGGCAAGGGCTCACAGTCAGGTGTCAGTGATGAGGAACAAAGGAGATAGGATCTCAATTTCTTCCTTGTGCATTTTTTCAAAGACAGTCATAGACTGAAGTCAATAACCCAGTAACTGACTCTGGCAATTAGGGTGGCTCTGCCGTCTTCTTTCTGATATGTCTTTACAAGGAGAAGGGTGTTGTAAGGGTAAACACCAGATAGGGGATGTATTTAGCATAGAGTCCAAGGAAAAAATGTTACTCATAGCTCCTGCAGAGTTAGGGGGCAGAAAAGCAAACTTATTCACAGACATCCAGAGTTATGAATAGTTAAAGTAAAAAGACTAGGAATATTCAGGCCTGCTCACTGTTTTCTTTATCTCCTTTGTTCTCAAAAAAGGGAAAGAATAAAAAACTCATTCCTCTTTTTTTCCTTTGCATGTATTCTCAGTCCCTTCAGTCATGTCCAACACTTTGTGACCCCATGGACTGTAGCCCGCCAGGCCCCTCTGTCCATGGGATTCTCCAGGCAAGAATACTGGAGTGGGTTGCCATGCCCTTCTCCAGGGGATCTTCCCCACTCAGGGACTGAACCCATGTCTCCTGCATTGGCAGGTGGATTCTCTACTGGCTGAGCCACCAGGGAAGCTCCCCCTGCAGCAAATTCAACAAAGTTATTCATTGACAGGAAAATGAAGTCAGAGTGGTGCACCTCTGCACTGGAATACTACCCAGTCCTGAATCAGAACAGAATAATGCCAGTGACAACAGCGTGGATGGATAGATTCAATACCATACTAAGTAAAGGAAGGCAGATA
Source organism: Cervus canadensis (assembly GCF_019320065.1). Taxonomy (NCBI): domain Eukaryota; kingdom Metazoa; phylum Chordata; class Mammalia; order Artiodactyla; family Cervidae; genus Cervus; species Cervus canadensis. The sequence continues at coordinate 16,765,114 of NC_057419.1, forward strand.
GAGAAAGACAAATATCAGAAGGTATCACTGACAGGCGTCTTCTTGAAATTAATGCAAATGTAGGGTATTACACAGTAGAAACAGACTCACAAACTTAGAAAACCAACTTATGATTATTTGTAAAAAAGTTAGGGATGTGGGATAAAGGAAGAGTTTGCAAGGAACAAACAGATGTTAATATACATCAAACAGATAATCAGGAAAAAAACTGTTGAATAGCAAAGGGCAGCCTACTGGGGACACTGTAATCATCTCTCTGGGGAAAATGAATCCAAAAAAGAATTGATAAATGTCTGTCTATCACTGAATCCAGCTCCTGTACAGCTGAAACAAACGCAGTATTGGAAATCAACCCTACTTCAATATAAAACAACAATGAATGCACATAAAACAAAATTTAGAGCAGGATCCTCTAGGACCACCTCCAAGGTAATGGAAATAAAAGCAAAAATGAACTAACAGGACCTAATTAAACTTAAAAGCTTTTGCATAACGAAGGAAAGTATAAGCAAGGTGAAAAGACAGCCTCCAGAATGGGAGAAAATAATAGCAAACGAAGCAATGGACAAAAAATTAATGTCAAAAATATACAAGCAGCTCCTGCAGCTCAATTCCAGAAAAATAAATGACTCAATCAAAAAATAAGCCAAAGAACTAAACAGACATTTCTCCAAAGAAGACATACAGATGACTAACAAACACATGAAAAGATGCTCAACATCACTCATCATCAGAGAAATGCAAATCAAAACCACAATGAGCTACCATCTCACTCTGGTCAGGATGGCTGCTATCCTAAAGTCTACAGACATAAATGCTGGAGAGGGTGCAGAGAAAAGGGAACCCTCTTACACTGCTGGTGGGAATGCAAACTAGTACAGCCACTATGGAGCACAGTGTGGAGATTCCTTAAAAAACTGGAAATAGAGCTGCCATACGACCCAGTAATCCCACTGCTGGGCATACACACCAAGGAAACCAGATCTGAAAGAGACACGTGTACCCCAGTGTTCATCGCAACACTGTTTATAATAGCCAGGACATGGAGGCAACCTAGATGCCCATCAGCAGATGAATGGATAAGAAAGCTGTGGTACATATACATGATGGAATATTACTCAGCTATTAAAGAGAATGCATTTGAATCAGTTCTAATGAGGTGGATGAAACCAGGTCCTATTATACAGAGTGAAGTAAGTCAGAGAGAAATTCACCAATACAATATATTAACACATATATATGGAATTTAGAAAGATGATAATGATGACCCTACATGTGAGACAGCAAAAGAGACACAGATGTAAAGAGCAGACTTTTGGACTCTGTGGGAGAAGGTGAGGGTGAGATGATTTGAGACAATAGCATTGAAACATGTATATTATCATTTGTGAAAGAGATTGCAAGTCCAGGTTCAATGCATGAGACAGCATGCTCAGGGCTGAACCTGAGGGATGGGATGGGGAGGGAGGTGGGAGGGGTGTTCATGATGGGGAACACATGTATACCCCTGGCTGATTCAAGTCAATGTATGGCAAAAACCACTACAATATAGTAAAGTAATTACCTCCAATTAAGATAAATAAATTAATTAAAAAAAAGAAATTTAGAAGTGGAGTGTGAAGCAAAAGCAATGCTGACTCCTTGTGGCCATTTTTTTTAACAGCAACTCTAAAAGCTGTGTCCAGTTCAGATCAGTTCAGTCACTCAGTCGTGTCTGACTCTTTACGACCCCATGGACTGCAGCACTCCAGGCCTCCCTGTCCATCACCGACTCCTGGAGTTTACTCAAACTCATGTCCATTGAGTCAGTGATGCAATCCAACCATCTCATCCTCTGTCACCACCCTTGTCCTCCTGACCTCAACCTTTCACAGCATCATATGTGTGTGTGTGTGTGTGTGTGTGTGTGTGTGTGTGTGTGTGTGTATGTTTGTGCACAGGAAGGGATAGAGGGCCCGGACCATGTGGAGGAAGGGAGGCACCCACCCGGCATCTCCACGTGGAAGTTGAGTCCCTCTGGGTCAGAGCACGGATCCTGAGGGAGCCCCTGGACTGTGGCTCGTGGGGACAGTGACAAGCCCATCATGAGTTCTGAGCCGGTGCTGACCCTGTGCTGGCCGGTGCCACTGGGGGAGGACACCTGATGACCCAGGTCTTGTGTCCTGTCCATACATAGAGGGGGTAGGGCCATGGACTTGTCGGAGTGGATGGACACTTTGGGAGCCCGGGAAGTGCTTGGGGGACACAATGAGCGTTTCAGGGGGCTGGTGAGTTAGGGGAACCCAGCGAGCGTGTTAGGGGGTTGGTGAGTGTGGGGGACCCAGTGAGTGTTCCAGGGGACTGGCGACTTTGGGGAAAATAGTGAGCGTTGCAGAGGGTTGGTGAGTATCTTGGAGAGCCAGTGAGCCTTTCAGGGGCTTGGCAAGTTTGGGGGATCCAGTGAATGTTTCAGGGGGCTGGTGAGTATCTGGGGGACCCAGTGAGTGTTTCAGGGGGCCAGTGAGTATCTGGGGGACCCAGTGAGCATTTCAGGGAGCTGATGAGTTTGGGGGCCTGACCAAAGGTCTAGGAGCCTGGTGATCACGAAGCCTGCTGACCACTCAGGGGGCCGGGTGAGCAGGACGACAAGACCAGCTATGTGCTGGGTTTGCTGGCCCTGCATTGCCCCATCCATTCATTCACCTGAGAACTATTTCCTGAGCACCTCTGTTTCCATCCCCACCCACAGACGTGCATGAGGTCACACGGGGCCTCCTCCAGAGTCTCACTGCGGGCCGGCGGGGGCAGAACCTGAGCTCACTGGCACGCGCCCCACCTGCTCACCTGAGTGGACTGAGAACTCAGAGGGCACGGCAGACTCCCAGGAGGAAGGGCCATCAGGGTGTGAAGATGCACCCAGGTTGCTCCCTGGGGTGCTGCCCGAGGCCTCGAGGCTGGGTGGCACTACTGCTGAGCACTCCTGAATCTGCACTTGGAAACCAGACAGCTGGGGTTCACAGACAAGGAACAGAGGGTAGGTGACCCACACCTATGTACCTGGGAGATGGGAGAGTGTCTTGCAATACAGGATTGGTGTCCACAGGCAATGGGACATTATTCTTCCCATCACAGTGAACCCACCACCATCTCAGGCTGGTCCAAATGTGAAGATTAAGCATTTGTTGCACACTGACCCAGATTCTGATGGAACAGAAGTCCAGGTATGTGGAGACAGTAGGGCTCAGGAGTGGGCAGGTGACCTGTGCTGTGGGGAGAGTTGTGGAAACGACACCCAGTGGGCAGGTGACCTGTACTGTGCGGAGGTCTCGTCTTTGAGGGGAAGACAGACACACAGCCACAGGTGTCTACAGGATGGTGACACAGACACACCAAAGGAGCCCTATGTGGCGGGGCACACACATCCACACGGGTCCCCACGGTGCTGTGCTGGGGGTTCTGATATACTGTTTTGCTGTGTGGTTCTACTTGCATCTCATTGACTATTCAGATTAGAAAAGAGACTCTTATTCTGAAGGGTTATTGTGAAGGGGAAAGGGGACTATTACAGAAGGATGTTTTCTTCAGGGAGAGGGTCTATTACTCTCGAGAGGGGATGATTACACAGAGGTAGGACACAATTTGCACAAGGGGCAATATTACTGTAGAGAGGGGACTAATATGATAGAGGAGTGGGGCTATGGCCATGTCGGGGGGATGTTACTGTGGAGAAAGTGAATGTTGATCAGTCGTGTCTGACTCTATACAGGCCATGGAATTCTCCAGGCCAGAATACTGCAGTGGGTAACCTTTCCCTTCTCCAGGGGATCTTCCCAACCCAGGGACTGAACCCAGGTCTCCCGCAATACAGGCGGATTCTTTACCAGCTGAGCCACCAGGGAAGCCCTACTGTGGAGAGGGGACTCATAATCAAGGAGGACCTTTACTGTAGTGGGGGACTATTACCGTGGAGTGGGAAAGTTATAGGAGGGTGACTCTGATACCGTGGGCGCTGTTACAGTAGGGGAGGGACTATGACAACACAGAGAACTATCATAATCAAGGGAACTATTACAATAGAGGGGGCCATTCTGTAGAGGGGGACTATTACAGAAAAGGCGGAACTATTTATGCAGGGAGGACTCTTACCATTTAGGGGGGCTATTACAGTAGAGGAGGACTCTCACTGTTGAGAGAGGATTATTCTAGTATATGTGAGACTATTATAGTAGAGGGTAGTCTATCATTGTAGGATGGGGACTGTTACTGAAAAGAGGGGGCTACCACAAAGAGAGAGGGACTATTATAATAGGAGAAGACGATTAACTTAGAGGCGACTATTATAATGAATGGGGGTCTACAACTGCAGACAGGGACTATTACAATAGAAAGGGACTACTAAAACTGAGGAAGACTATTACTATAGAGGGGGGACTATTACGATAGAGAAGGGACTATTAACATAGAGTAGGGACAACAGAAGGGGACTATTAGTGTAGAGGGGAAACTATGACAACAGAGGCAGGACTGTTATAGTAGAAGTGGGACTTGGACTGTGGAAGGGGAATAGTGACAACAGAGGGAGATTGTTAGAGGAGAGACTGTCAGGAAGCATTTAACAGGAGCCTTCCTGTGTGCTGTTTTGGATTTGTCATGAATCCTCTGGTCCTTATTAAGAGGAGCGGCATGCTTTTTCTGGGGCTGAGGAATCCAGGCAATTCCTTCGTTAGTTTCTCAGTATGGTGATAAGTACCTTCTTCCTTTTTATGAACCATATGGTTAAAAATGATTGTTTACAACTCTTTGATAGGGATCGCCTTATGTTTTGTAAGTCTGGAATTTTAATCTTTATCTTTGCTGAGAATAACTACTTTGTAAGACAGTATATATGCCCACCCCATGTTGATTAAAACACCTTTGCTCCATCAGAGCCTTAGTCCCTGGGTCTTTCTTTCCTTCTCTCTCTCTTTCAGGCTAATTCCTTGGAGCGTGGAGGCCCGCTGAGCTCACTTTCTTGCCTGGGCTTCTAAGGCCCTCTGGAGAAGGCACACTGTGCCTTCACCCACTTGAGAGGGTGCCTGGTGCCTACGTGCAGCAGTGCAAGCTCTAAGAACAGGGCTTTATTGGTTTTCCGTGTAAACCAGGGGATATCATTCACTTCCTCTCTCTTACTTTATTATCCTCAACTCCAGACCACCAGGTTCTGGTCCATTGAGGGACCAACAAGTGGCACCTGAACAGGGACTCTGGTACACATGGCAAGATTCGGACGGAGTGACCCCAGAGGGACTATTGAGGCTGGTAAGTATTAAGACATGGGTCAGATTGTTGGAAAGCCCCATCACTTTTCTACTTTACTTTATCACTTATTTAAACTTCAGGGATTTTTGGTTAAACACCCGCGAATAGAGGCTTGCCTTCAGACAGTGGTTGAATGTAACCCTTGGTTCCCTGATGAAGGCAGTTTTGATTTAGAAATTTGGCATCAGGTCAAAGAGAATGTTGAACGATCCGTAAGACAGGGGGAAAATATTCTGATAGATTTCTGGCCCCTATGAGCTCTCACTGAAGCTGTGATTCTGCCATTACAAGGTAATTCTATCCCTCCTGATATTTAGCAACAGGCAGAACACTCATTACATGAATATGAATTAGACAATGATACCTTACGTGGATCATCAAAAAAGCAAGAGAGTTCCAGAAAAACATCTATTTCTGCCTTATTGACTATGCCAAAGTCTTCGACTGTGTGGATCACAATAAACTGTGGAAAATTCTGAAGGAGATGGGAATACCAGACCACCTGACCTGCCTCTTGAGAATCCCATATGCAGGTCAGGAAGCAACAGTTAGAACTGGACATGGAACAACAGACTGGTTCCAAATAGGAAAAGGAGTATGTCAAGGTTGTATATTGTCACCCTGCTTGTTTAACTTATATGCAGAATACATCATGAGAAACGCTGGGCTGGAAGAAGCACAAGCTGGAATTAAGATTGCTGGGAGAAATATCAATAACCTCAGATATGCAGGTGACACCACCCTTACAGCAGAAAGTGAAGAGCAACTAAAAAGCCTCTTGATGAAAGTGAAAAAGTCGGCTTAAAGCTCTACATTCAGAAAACTAAGATCATGGCATCTGGTCCCATCACCTCATGGGAAATAGATAGGAAGACAGTGGAAACAGTGTCAGACTTTATTTTTTTTTTAGGCTCCAAAATCACTGCAGATGGTGACTGCAACCATGAAATTAAAAGACACTTACTCCTTGGAAGGAAAGTTATGACCAACCTAGATAGCACATTAAAAAGCAGAGACATTACTTTGCCAACAAAGGTCCATCTGGTCAAGGCTATTGTTTTTCCAGTGGTCATGTATGGATGTGAGAGTTGGACTGTGAAGAAAGCTGAGCACCGAAAAATTAATGCTTCTGAACTGTGGTGTTGGAGAAGACTCTTGAGAGTCCCTTTGACTGCAAGGAGATCCAACCAGTCCATCCTGAAGGAGATAATTCCTGGGTTTTCATTGGAAGGACTGATGCTGAAGCTGAAACTCCAATACTTTGGCCACCTCATGCAAAGAGTTGACTCATTGGAAAAGACCCTGATGCTGGGAGGGATTGGGGGCAGGAGGAGAAGGGGAAAACAGAGGATGATATGGCTGGATGTCATCACTGACTCAATGAGCATGAGTTTGAGTAAGCTCCGGGAGTTTGTGATGGACAGGGAGGCCTGGCGTGCTGTGATTCATGGGGTCACAAAAAGTCGGACACGACTGAGCAACTGAACCGTATGAAAGGCCCAATTAGAACAACATAAGGTATTTCAGGATTTTCCTACTAACCCTGCCCTGGTTTCTTCAAGTGTTCCTCCCCTGCCGGAAGGCACATATCCCAAAGTCTCTCCCTCGACAGAACCTAATGATTCTGACAATGACTCCCTTAAGACACCTTTTAGCATTAAAACCTACAACACCTTTCTGAATAACAATCATCTACCCACTTTGTGACAGAGGCTCTCTGAATTACTGGCTTTGCAATCAGAAGTCTCTGAAGCCGATGGTTTCTCTGCCTTTCCAGTTTTAAGAAATGTTGATGCTTAAGGGCAAATAACACCTAAATATGAAGGTATTAACCTTTTTCACATGCAACAAGTGAAAAAGGCCGTAACTTTGTATGGTCCACATTTGCCTTTTACTAGAGAAATTCTAAATGCTATGGCATCTTCTATTGGAACCTTTATTCCCTATGACTGGCAAATTTTAATAAAAGCTCTCCTTAAACCAGGATAGTATCTTCAATGGACAATGTGGTTTCAAGATATAGCCAGAGATCATGCTAACAAAAACACTCAAGCTGGCATTCCCCAAAACCAAATTACTTTTGAAATGTTAACTGGCACCAGACAATTTGATGCCATAGAAGCTCAAATATGATGCCTTCTTTTGTTGCATGATCAATTACAAACAGTGACCTTTGAAGCTTGGGATCGAATTACTTCTCAAGGGGACCCTACAGGTGGCTACACTAAAATATTGCAGGGACCTAATGAAACATATGCTGATTTCTTAGCTAGATTAGAAACTTCTATTTCCCATAAAGTAATTGGAGAAGAAGCTAAAAGGCAACTAGAGAAATTACTTGCTTATGAAAATGCAAATCGGAATGTCAAAGGGCTATAGCCCCAATTTGTGATACAGGGACTTATTTGATTATTTGAAGGCTTGTCGCAATCTAGGAACAGAAACTCAAAAAAATGCGAATGCTAGTTGAGACAATGGCTGCTTGCTTTAAAAAGGGAAATGAAGGATGTTTACATGTGGAGATAAGAACCATTTAAAAAGGAACTGCCCTAAGAAAGTTAATAAAAAACCTCCAAAAGTCTGTCCCCGCTGCCGTAGAGGAATGCATTGGGCCAAAGAGTGTAAATCTAAATTTGATATTGAAGGAAAACCTATTTCAGGAAACTCCAAGGAGGGGACCCCCCAGGTCCCCTTTAACAAAAACCAGGGGCAAATTCCATCTTTTCCCTCAAACCCTCAAAATCCGGCAGTGCTGCCATCGATATACCAGCCCTAAATGACTTTCTCCTTTACCCTCAAGCAGTCCTCTCTAGAATACTTACCGGACTTTTTGGACCCCTGCCCCCACAAACCTTTGGTCTTTTGCTCGGCCAATCTAGTTTGACTTCTAAAGGAATTACTGTTCACCCTGGAGTAACTGATTCAGATTATAAAGGGGAAATTCAAATAATGATGTCATCTCAGATTTTATGGCAATTTAAAAGGGGGGATAAAATCGCTCACTCATTCTGCCTTACATTTCTATTGATTCTTCTAATGATATATGGATGGGCGGATTCAGCAGTACAGATCAAAAACAGTCTTTATGGACATCATTGGTATCTGAATTTTCCCGACCAAATATAAATATCAAAATTCATGGTAAAAGATTTTCTGGTCTCCTCAATACTGGATCTGATATTACTATTATATCAAAACATTTATTGCCCAATTCCTTGCCTTTACAAAAAATCTCTTGCCAAACTGCAGGGATTTCTCAAACCAAAGTACAAGAGGTTTATCAGAGTACTCAAATTTATCCACGTGAGGGACCAGAAGGCCAACCTGCAACATTAAGCCCTTATGTGATAGATGCACCCCTTAATCTAATAGGAAGGGACTTACTTATGCAATGGCAAACTCAGATATACATTCTACATTTTTCCTAGGGGTGACTGCTCACTTAGCAAATAATACAATTATTAACTTGGAAGAATGACAAGCCTATTTGGACAGAGCAATGGCCCCTCACGAAAGAGAAATTACAGGTGGCTAAGGAACTCATAGGTATACAACTAGAATTAAAGCATATTGAGAAATTTTGTTCTCCTTGGAACTCTCCTATTTTTATTATAAAAAAAAAATCTAATAAATGGCGTCTCCTAACAGGTCTTAGAAGAGTTAATCCATCTATGAAACCTATGGGTGCATTACAACCAGGAATCCCATCACTTACCACTATTCCTCAAAATTGGCACTTATTGTTATTGATTTACAAGATTGCTTTTTTAATATACCTTTAGACCGAGAGAGATCTGCCTTCTCTCTCCCTTATCCTAATCATATTGGACCTCATAAACGACACCAATGGACTGTACTGCCACAAGGGATGATGAATTCTCCCACCATGTGCCAGTATTACGTAGCTAAAGCCCTTGAGCCTGTGAGAAAACAATTTCCTGACTTTCTTGTTATCCATTACATGGATGATATTTTGTTTTCAGCTCCATCCATTTTAGAAACTCAACACATGTTTGATATAGCTCAACTATGCTTTCAAAACTCTGGATTAACCATTGCCCCTGAAAAAATTCAAACCTCTACACCTTACCATTACCTAGGGTCTGTTGTTAATAGACATCGTATTACTCCCCAACTAACCCAGATCTGTACTGATAAATTATCAACCTTAAATGATTTTCAAAAGCTCTTAGGAGATATAAATTGGTTTAGACCTTCTTTAGGCATTGCTAACTATCAACTGAATAACCTATTTAATACTTTAAAAGGAGATCCTGATTTAAATAGCCCTCGTTCACTTTCTCAAGAGGGACAAGAGGAACTTTATTTGGTGCAAAATAAATTACAAAAACAATTTCTTACTCGCATCAAACTAGATTTGCCTCTAGTATTATTTATACTCCTCTCTCTTCATTCTCCCACAGGACTTCTTGCCCAAGAAGAACACCCAGTAGAATGGATCTATACCCATTTTAGGGGAATAAAGTCACTTACACCCTACCTTGATTTAATTGCTCTAATTATTATAAATGGAAGAAATAGGACTAAAACTCTGATTGACTCAAATCCTCATAAAATTGTAATACCTATCAATAAATCTCAATTTAAGAACACATTACAAACTTCTACCAATTTTCAAATAGCTTTTCTGGAATATTTTGGAGAAATTTCATTTCATTATCCTTCTGGTAAGCTGTGGAATTTCTTCAAAAACACTGAATGTATTATTTCTCCCATTATCAGCTCACAGCCTGTACCACAAGCTGAGGTTTTATATCATCATATATATATATATATATATATATGTATATAGATGGAACTAAAAATGCCAAAGCTTCTTTCTGGTCTCTTAAGGAATATAAAGTCTTTTATACTAAATTTCATTCTGCTCAGCAAAATGAATTATATGCTCTTATTCAAGTTATTTACCTACATCCTTACCCCATTAATATAGTCTCTGATTCTATATATTCAGTTTTTGTATTAAAAAAATATAGAAACCTCCACCATAAACTCCAATCAACCTACTATTCAACAACTCTTTTTTGAACTACAATCTGTTGTTAGAAACCGCAATTCTCCCATTTATATTACACATAGTGGAGTGCATTCTTGTCTGCCCAGCCCCATGACCTATGGTAATGAGCAAGCTGATAAACTGGTCTCTTTTGCTACTCCGGAGGAACAACATGCTCTGTTGCAAAACAACGCTGGCTCCCTACACCAGCTATGGAAAATCCCATACCACCAGGGTAATAAATCATTAGTAATTGCTCAACTTGTAGACCCCCACATCTTCGACCCATCATACAAGGTATTAATCCTCGCGGTTTGCAACCTGATGAACTATGGCAAATGGATGTAACTCATTGCTCTGAACTTTCTCCATCCTCTTTTCTACATGTCTGTATTGATACAAATTCCTCTTTTATCTGGGCCACGCCTCTTCCTGGTGAGGCTACACAACATTTTATCACTCACTCGTTAGCTTATTTTGCTGTAATGGAAACACCTAGCTCTATTAAAACAGACAATGGCCCTGCCTATATTTCTAGACACTTTAAACAAGTTTTACAATCTTTCTCTATTAAACATATTACAGGTATTCCTTATAATCCACGGGCACAAGGCATAGTCGAACGAGCACAGCACACACTAAAGTTACAAATAAAAAAATTAAAAAAGGGGAATACACAGAACACTGCTGTCTTCCTTATCCAAAGCAGACTTTACTAGATTCCAACATAAGATATTTTCTAAATCCATAAGTATTGTTAATACAGCTTTATTTGTTTTAAATTTTTTAAACCTGCCACAGGGAAATATTTTAACAAGGGCAGAAAGGCATTTTGAGGAATTGAAGGACACTTCCCTTCCTCTGCCCATTTGGTACCAAAACGGGTTAACGAAACAGTGGAAATCTGGGAAACTAATCTTGTAGGGAAAGGGATATGCTTGTATTTCCCCAGATGGATCCAACAAACTCACATGGCTTCCTCTCTGAAAGATTTGACCCAAGGGGGCCCCCAGCATTCAAAATGGGTTTGAAACAACAAGAACCCCAGGAGGAAGAAATTCCAATACAGGCCATGATGGCTCTAAAGATCTCCAGGAAGTGCCACCTTTGGCGGCATCAACCCTATTATCTCCCCACTTGGGGACAAATAAAAACCCTTACTAATAAAGCTGAAGATTTGATCTCTCAACAGGGAATGCCTCGGAGTCCTGAATACATTTTCCTGGAAATGCTCAACTTGCTAGCCTGTGCCTCCCCCCATTCGAGCTCTGATTAATCAGACTCAACTGGACTGACTTACCTAACCCCTCTTTTTTGCAGGTCATAAAATAGACGGAGAAAAGACTGATAGTATCAACTAATGACTCCACCCATATGCCCCTTTCCTGGAACCCTCACACCCTGGGGAGAAAGAAAAACTAAACATTTCTTTAGGTTATGAAGTCCTTCCTCTGTGTATGGGCCCAGCAGAATTATGCATAAACGTCAGCCAACAAACTTGGGCTTTCGTCTTGCCTCCAAAAGAAGACTTTCAGACATTGCTGCCCTTTCTGTCTGTGAACCATGTTTACTACTGAAACTTTAGGGAAAGAGTTAGGGAAAGAACAAAAACCATTTTGTAAAATGTTACTAACACTATGTTGAAACATTACCAAGACAAAGGACTTCATGGCTGGCTTCAGGGTGGAATGGCACCTCCTCCTCCTCCTCCTTGAATCGTCCTCAATAAACACATTGGGCCTGAACAATGAGACATTTGGAAACTCGCTGCCAGCACCGAAGAACTTGGGACTTAGACTGGACATTTCACAGGGACCAGTCGTGGTCATAGTAACTATTTCTTTTGCTATAATCAGTCATATTTTATACAGGCCTGTGTCCCACTTCCTTCTGTTATAGCCATAAGAAATTTAAAATTTAATCTGTAACTTGTATTAATTGCCAATTTTGGGTTACTCCTGTTCAATTCAATCATAGTACCTACAACTGGGAACAAATAAACTTTCATTTACATGATAATGCCTCTCTGAATGGACAATTACTGCAAAAGGAAATCTTTGAAACTTTCTCTAAATGTCTGCCCTCTTCCACTAATTTGAAAACTTTTAGCTGGACAGTTCGCTGATTGATTGTCTGGCCTAGACCCACGAGGATGGTTTCAAAGTATTACCCACAGCATTGGGTCTGGAACTGTAACTTTGGTGATTGTCTTGATAATTATATTTGTTGTTTATTGTCACCTTTCTATAAGGTTGATTAATACTAACCAAACTTTGGTCAGGACCTTTTTTTACAAATATAATGAAATAGAGGGAAGAGATTATTACCACAGAGACAGACTTATTACAATAGGGAGTGGACTATGACAGTAGACAGGGACGTTTACTGTAGAGGGAGATTATAGCAATGGAGGACTTTTACTCTAGAAGGGGGATAGTATAGACAGACTATTATCATTTAAGTGTACTACTCCAATCAAGGAGGACTATTATTGCAGACAGGGGACTGTGACAGTGCTACTGTAGAAGGGGAACTTTGACAATAGAGGAGGGACTATCACTATGTAGTAGGACTATGATATTAGTTAGGGGGGTTATTTCAGTAGAGGAGAGGTTTTAACTGCAGAGGGGGGACTATTACAATAGAAAGTGAAGTATGACAATAGAGACAGGACTATGAGTGTATGGGGTGGAGGACTATGACAATAAAGGAGAACTATTACTCTATTAGTTCTCTAATAGAGAATTGTTACCCTACAGGGGAAACTGTTACTATGACATTAGAGAGGAGCTAATATTGTAGAAGAGGAACTATTACTGTGGGGGGCAATGACAATAGAAGGGGAGTAATACGATTAAGGAGGGCTATTATTACAGAGGGGGGACTATGACAGTAGAGGAGCACAGTTACTGTAGAAGTGGAATTTTGAGAATAGAGGGCTCTTACTCTAAACACTATGACATTAGTGCTGGTCGTTCAGTCGTGTCCAACTCTTTGTGACTCCATGGACTCACTGCACAGAGCCCGCCAAGCTCCTCTGGCCATGGGATTCTCCAGGCAAGAATACTGAAGTGGGTTGCCATGCCTTTCTCCAACTATGATATTAGAGGGGGCTATTACTATAGAAGGGGAACTATTACTCTGGAGGGGCCAGTATGGCAATAGAAGGGAAGTATTACTGTAGAGGGGGGAACATGACAACAGAAAGGAACTATTACTATAGAGAGGGGACCTTGAGAATAGGGACAAACCCTGTCCGTGGAGAGCAATAAACACAAAAATAAAGGCTCAGGCATGTGTTCACCATGAAAGCAGGCTTGATGGCACGTGGACCACAGGCCCTGACTCAGGAGGAGCTGTGAGGGGAGGCTTCTGCCCAGGCAGGGACAGTGGATGCAGTTGGGGCTGGACAGGCAGAAGCAGTGGGTCATAGGCCCATGTTCTGACTGGTCCTGGGAATGACTGGGTCAGCCTCAACTGATGATTCTGGGGAGGGACTGGTCTGCGTGGCCAAGTCAGGGAAGTGAGGATCTGAGTCTCTACAGGGAGGGGTCTTTGCAAAAACTGTTTCCAGGACATGGTGGGTGAGGGAGGGTGGTTCCTGGACATCAGATCACCTTCAACACCATGAAGAGGGCTCTGGCCCCTCCCCCATATGGAAAGACAAGGCACAGAGGCTCGGGAGTGAGATCAGGGTCTGGGTGGGTGGACAAAAGTCCACAGCCACCACTCAGAAGTCATAGTTCATGTTTCCAGGTGATTGTGTTTTAAATCATCTCCTTGCATGATGGGATGGCCATGCTTGGCCCCACGTGGGTAAAGTCTCTATAGTGTTTTTACTCATCTGTCCCCGCTCCACCAGGACACCCACCAGAACAGGAGAGAGGGGACACTCAGAAACTGACAGGAGGCATTCCCAGTTTCTTAGCTGCTCAGGTGGGTGCTTCATCCTGGGAGCCTGTCCAGTCACTTTTACTGCAGCAACACCCACCCGATGGAGAGAGCGCCTCTGGGGAGTGAAGGGGGTGTGACCTAGTGTCTGGGCTCCATCGCCCCTAGGATGGAAGCCCCCAAACCTGGAGACCCCACAGGCTCAACTGGGCCCCTCTCAGCCCCAAGAGGAGGGGGCTGGTGCACAGCGTGAGGGTGGGGGATCCTCTGGAGGGGAACACCAGCTCTAGCCTCAGGGAGAACAGACTTGAGCTGCTGGGGTCTGTCTGTTGGTCCCTGTCTCCTCCCTCCCTTGCTCCACCTCAAACCCTCACTTCACCTCCTGTGTCTCTCTCTCCCCTAGCTCTGCTTCTGTCTGTCTCTCTTCATGTCTCTGTCCATTTTTCTCTGTGTCTTAGTCTCTCTGTCTCTACGATCTTCTCCCCTCTCCACCACCCAATCCTCCTTTCTCTTGGAGAGAAGTCCGCTGTTTCCCTTTTCTCAGAGCCACGCCTCCACGCCGCCATCACAGGGTCTTCTGCACGTCCTGATTTAATTAAGCAAAGCCCCATTTCCTTCCCCAGATCTCCCAGGTTCCACCTCTGACGGGCTTGCAGGTGAGCTTGCCCGGCTCCTTCCTGTGCCACCAAGGCGAACGCGGACTGGATGTCAGTGCTGAGTTCTCAGCTCTGGGATGTGCCCCTGCACCACCTCTCTCCATCCTAGGTGAGGCCCCGCAGGCTCGGTTCAGTGGGGACACGGCTGTGAGACAGGTCCGAGTGTGGGAAGCCTCAAGGCCAAACATGCACCCGTACAGGCACACTGAACACACACACACATCAAACACACATGCACACTGAACACACAAAGACACATGCACACACACACACATGCACACCAAACACACAAACACACAGCAAACACACACGCACACATACTGCACACACATACATACACACACCAGCACCTTCCCTTCTCTGTCCACTTTATCCCATTCAACCCGGAAGGTATGTGAACCTCCAAGAGCCTGCCTTGAGGACACATGCCAGCCACCCTGGGGGGGATTGTGCTTTCTCAGCCACTCTGTCCTACTCCTGGGGACCCCTCACCTTTCCACCCATCTTTTCCATCAGAGCTTGTGCTGTATCTTCTGCACTTGAGCCTGGAGGGCTGAAAGGTTAAGGTGTCCACCCGCCCCCAAAAAACTCCATAAGTAGTACCAGAAGTATCTAATTAAAATGAGAAACCTTTGACTCCAGCCAGTTTGGTTGCAAAAAGTGCTGCAAAGCTCAGCCATGGGTGGGCATCTCAACATGGGAATGCCTGGTGGGGACCAGGTAGGCAGGCACTTCCAGGGTGACACTCCTGTGCTCAGGTCATCAGATGGGCAGCCACCAGACACCATGGCCTGGGAGGGGAGGGTTCCTGCCAGACAGCACCACCCTGCTCACCTCCTCAAGGTGCAAGCGCACCCCATTCTCCACCAGCACCCCTCTGGCTATGTGGACACAGGGCCCTGCCCTGGCTCTGTGACCCTGGGCATTGCCCACTGGGAGCGCACATGGACAGCTGGACAAACAGGAAGTGCTGTTTTCTATGGAAGTCAGCTTTAGACTCTTTCTCACCCTCTTGATAGTTACAGGGTTCTATGTCGGGCACCCCACCCCTGGGAGGAGGGGCCCCCACACAGCCCTGCCCTTGAGGGTGTGGAGCAGACAGGGAACCATGGACCCGGTCTCTCGGCCCTTCCGGGTGCTTCCCCATGGGGAAGGCTGTGGGGTCCCCACATGGAGGAGGCTTCCATGTCTTCAGGCCTCCTCCATCCACAGAAGGGCCCTTGGACGCTCTCCTTCCTGTACCCCTTTCATAATAACTCTTGATGCCTCTCCCCCAAGCCCAGGCACCACTCATCTGCTTCTGTCTTTGTAAATTTGCCTATTCTGAAGATCTCTTATAAGTGGACATGTAAAATGTGTCCTTCTGTGTCTGCTTCTCTCACTGATCATCGTGTGTTCAAGGTCCATCCACGATGTAAGGTGTGTCAGAACTTCATTCCTTTTCATGGTGAGTCATACACCACTGTGTGCATGGACCACATACTACTGACCCACCCATCCATCCATCCACCCACACACCCACCCACCCACTCACCAATCCATCTCACCACCCACCCATCCATGCATAAATCCACCCATCCATCATCCATCCATCCATCCACCGACCAATCCATCATCCACCTATACACCGATCCAACCCCACTGACCCATCCATTGTCCATCATTCTCTCTATCCATCCATCCATCCACCCACCACCCATCCATCCATCCATCCACGTATCTATTCACCCATCCATCCACTCTTCCATAATATCATCAAAACAAAGTATATTATGAACTTGTAAATCCTCCTTCCCATTCCTTGACCCTAGAGAATAAATATGAAAAAAAAGAGAGAGAAAGAAATAAAGCTAGTCCAAACCTATGTTCAGAGATGGAAAGGAAGGATTTCTGGATTGTCCCCAGGTGACTGCTAAAGCGTGAACCTCTCCACACTGTCTCTGAAACAGATCACACAGATTTAAAAGGAAAAGAATAAATGAAACTACACATGACCCACAACACTGGCATCATAAAGAGCCTGAAAATACTATGAAAGTACCTGTAACTAGAGAGGGTCTGTCTGTGCTCAGTCGTGTCTGACTCTTTGCAACAACATGGACTGTACCCACCAGGCTCCTCTGTCCATGGCATTCTCCAGGCAAGAATACTGGAGTGGGTTGCCATGCCCTCCTCCAGGAGATCTTCCCCATCCAGAGAGCCTCCCAGAAAGGTAGGAAAGGACACAGCTTTACTCTGGAACCAGCCTGAAACCAGAAGTGGGACCCATGGACTAAGAGCATCACAGTCTGAAGTCACAGAGGCTGGGGGAACTGGGAAGGGAAGGGGTAGGCTGGGTCCCACACTTTGTGCAGCTGAGCTGACACCAGAGCTCCTTCCTGGTCCCAGAGAAGCAACAGTTGTGTTCCCACGTCCTCTGAGGTGGGTTTGTGTTTGCACCCCGGCACCTCCTCCAGGGAGACTTTCTTGGTGGATCAGACAGTAAAGAATCAGCCTGCAATGCAGGAGACATGGGTTCGATCCCTGGGCCAGGAAGATCCCCTGGAGGAGAAAATGGTACCCCACTGGAGTATTCTCACCTGGGAAATCCCATGGACAGAGGAGCCTGGCAGGCTACAGTCCACAGGGTCACAGAGAGTCGAGACGACTGAAGCACCCACACCCCTCCCTTGCCTCCCCTGTGGTGCTTCTCCTGGGTGGATTGGGCGTTTTATGGGGTGGAGAGAAGTTGGGGTGGGAAGCAGTCATTGTGGAGGATGTAGAGGAGTCAATGCTGGGGGCCCTGTCTATGTGGAGGGGGCACCCAACTAACAGTGGTCCTGTCAATGGCACACATTAGCCAGGGGTTGGATGCTGGACTGGGTAGAGAACCCACCTGGGCCCAGGTGCTTGCAGGAGCAGGGGCCCACCTGGAGGGACAGATGGCCCCTGCCTTCCTGTACCCACACTTGAGGGGCACTCATATTCCTGGTTTTTCTATCCCAGCCTGGTACCCCCAAGAGGACAAGAGGCTGTCAAGCACAGCTCTTGCCTTGTGTAACTGCTTCCTCCTGGGAGATCCCTGGTTGCTAGAATCTTCCTCAGGGGATCTGACGGGCAGAGAGCCAGGGCTGGAATGTGGGCAAACCTCATTCCTGCTTGCATCAGGTGCCTGCAGCCTAGCCTTAAGAGCTCATACCCAGAGGAGGGACCGAGCAGTAGGGGGTCCACCAGAGCCCGGGACTCCTGCAGGACTCGGGTCCTTCTGCTCTGAGGGTCCCTTGGTGTCAGGGTCCCTCTCTTCTGCGTTACTCCAGGGCAGGGTCCCTCCATCCTGGGGGGCCTTGGTGCTGGGGTCTCAAGTGGTATGACTGTCAAGAGAACCGGGGTGAGTGCAGGGTGGGGGTCATGGGTGGTGGTCTTTCAAGGGGTGCTGAAGGTCATTTGCTGCAGCAGCACCTAATTTAATCCTTGTAGAGGTGGATGGCAAGTGCCTGTGTGTAGCTGACAATATTCGTATGAGTCTTTTCTTTTTCTTTTAATTTGGATTGGGGGGCACTGTGACTTCCTTTCCTATTTTTTATCATTGTGTTTTTTTTCTTTTCCCATCATGACTCTCTGTAGAGGACACAGTACCGTTTTCAGCTAGTAGTTTATGTTAATATTAGTTTTTGCTTTTTATTTTGGATGGAGAGAATCTATTATTTTCTTTCCCATTTTTTATCCTTGTTTTTTTTTTCTTTTTCCATTATGACTCCTTGTAGAGGACACAGTACATTTTCTGCTACCAATTTATATTAGGGCTTCCCTGGTGGCTCAGTTGGCAAAGAATCTGCTTGCAATGTGGGTGACATGGGTTTGATTCCAGGGTTGGGAAGATCTCCTGGAGAAGGGAATGGAAACCCACTCCAGTCATCTTGCCTGGAAAATTCCATGGACAGAGGGGTCTGGTGGGCTACCGTCCATCAGGTCAAAAAGAGTTGGAAACAACTGAACAACTTTCACTTTTCAATTTGTTAAAAGTTATTTTTTGCTTTTTCCTGTCTTATTTGTGTGGTGGGCAGATGTTTCTTCCTTTCATTCTCCCCCCTTGATTCCTTTTTGCCTTTCCTAGAGCTGTTTGTGGGGTGGGCACAGACCTTTGTGGGTCTTGTGTGTCCTCATGTCCAAGGGTCCAGCTTGGGTGTTTGGAGCCCAGGCTGTTGAACCCACAGGGAGCTTCCACCCAGGGACTGCCTGAGAAGAGAGTGAGGCTGGACTCTGCAGGAACACTCCCCCAAGACCACAATCTGGACCCGGGCTCTGTGCTCCATGTGACCAGTGACCCTGGAAGCCCTGTTCCCAGAAGCAGGGCCTCAACCCCAGCAGCACCAACACTGTTGATTTTGCATTGGACGATATGGCCAAGTCACTTACTGTTTCACTCTGGCCTTGGCCCCGGTGCCCCCACCACAGAACGTAATGACCCTTGGGGTCTGGAGGTTCCGTCCCGACCTCACTGTGCATGTACCCTGCTGGCCTCGCACAGTCACTGCAGTACAGACTTCACACAATATTATAAGCAGTGCTATCTGCTGCTGTGCAAACACACACGCATGCATATCTGTGCACACACAGACCCTAAACACATGCACACATGCGTGGTCACCCGTACCTACAGGAGCATGTACATATGCACACAAACAAACACATACACACACACACCAGAGCAATGCCACGGCTCCCCACTGCCACTCAGGAGAGGCTGGGTCCCATGGGACCAGGCGCCATGCTTTATGTCTTTGTGTGTCAGGACCCCCCAACCCGTCTGTAGAGTGGCTGTGCTGGGGGGAGTCCCCACCCACGCCCCTGTCTCTCACTACAAGGCCCCTCTCCTCCACCCCCGCCCAGAACACCCTCACAGAGATATCAGCGTGGCTGGAGAACCAACCCCTGGAGGTGGTTATCCTGGCATACAGGAACTTTGAGGGCATGATCGAGGACCTGCATGAGTACCTGATGGGCTGCATCAAGAACATCTCTGGGGACATGCTGTGTCCCCGTGGGGTGAGCAGGGGCCAAAGGCTCCCCATGCTCTTGGCAGCGGGAGCACTAGGATTCACTGTAATCAGACTATCTGCTCACTGCATGAGGCTGATTCAGACACCTGATGACACCATTCACGAGACCCCAGTAATCCACCCACCACTGTCTCCACTCAAACACCCCAGTAACCAGCCCATCACTGGTCACAGGCACCCCCAACAATCCACCCTGCCTGATCTCTATTCAGACACTCCCCAAATTGATCAATCATGCCTCGAGATGCCCCAGTAATCCACCCGCTGTTTCCTATCAGGAATCCCAATAATCCATCCACACCTGTTTCCACTCAGGCACCCCAATGATTGACCCATCACTGCTCAAGACACCCAAGTAATCTACCCACCACTGTCTCCACTCGAACACCCCAAAAATCTACCAATCACTGCTCAAGACACCCCAATAACCCACCCATCACCATCTCCACTCAGACACCCCAGTAATCTACCCACTAGTGTCTCTACTCAGACATGCCATTATTCCACCCATGACTGTCTCTTCTCACAGAGAACCCAATAACCCAGGATGTGGACATCTCCTGGGTCACTGTCCAGCCATCACTGCTCACAGACCCTTAATAATCCACACACCACTGTAGCTTCTGGGACACCCCCAATAACTGACACATCGTGTCACACAGCACCCCAATAACCCCTGTGAACAAGTCTCATGGGTACCTGGATGATTCAACCCACAAGAGGTGCCAACTCTGTGCTAGCTGTGGTCCCAGGAACAGCAGGTCATCCTGTCATACAAGGACGAGGCATCCATGAGTCAGCATGAAGAACTGTGGCCCAGTATCCCCTACTGGTGGGGGAACCAGGTGAAGCCCTGGACCTCATCCACTACCTGGAGCACATGAAGAGCTGCAGCCACCCAGGTGAGTGCCGCCTTCACACCAGGACAACTGGTCACACGCAAGTCCTAGCGAATGGGGCTGGTTTTGGGTTCAAGAGGAGAAATGGAACAGGATGTATTAGGGGACATTATTCTGTTCACCACATGGGGACCAGGGTGTGGACATTCTTGGGGATGTTACTGTGTCCAGCACAGGGGGTCAGGATGTAAACAGGATGTGAACATCCATGCGGACATTATTGTGAGAACCACACGGGGTCAGGATGTGGACATCTCCTGGGTCACTATCCAGCCCGCCTGCCCTCTGGAACAGGAGAAATTTGTGAGTCAAAACCCCTGTGAGCCCCCGCCGTCTGAACTTTGGTCTCTGTCAGACATCTGAATCTCTGACTGCTGTGGAGGCCAGAGTCTGAGTGGGTGATGGCACAGCTTGGTGACTGGGTGGGCAGGTGACCCCATGGGTTACTGGTCACATGGGCGAAAGACCCTGTGGGTTGGTGACCACGTGGGTGGGTGACTGTGCGGGTGGGTGATGGTGTGAGTGGGTAATCATGTGGACACGTGACCTCATGACCTCGCATGTTAGTGACCCCATGGGTGGGTGACCACGTGGGTTGGTGGCCACGTGGAGGGATCACTGCATGGGGTAGTGACCCCATGGGGGGTGACCATGTGAGTCGATGACCACATGGTTTGGTTGGCCACATGACTCCGTGGGTTAGTGACTGCACACGTGGGCGGCTGACCCCACAGCTGGCACCAAGAACAGCAGCCCCTCTCTTGTCCCAGGCAGGCTGTCCATGGCCAGCATCAACCTCACGCAGAACCTGGAGTTTGTCCTCGTCCACCCGGCCTGGTCCCTGGAGAAGCTGACCCAGTGGGGGCTCCCCTACCTTTGCGCGTGGGTGTGGGGCCAGTGACTGGGGTCGGCCGTCAGCTGTACCAACACCATCGCAGGCGACTTCATCTGGGCCGACGGGTTTGTTGGCGACTACATTGGGTTGAACCGGAAGCTGCTTCGGGGCTGATGGACGGCGCATGTGTGGAGCTGGGCATCGCGGAGGCTGCATCACAGTCACGCGCTGTGATGTTTCCGGCCTGAACCGAAAGCCAAAAACTACAGTGAGGTACTGCCTCACCCTGGTCAGAATGGCCATCATCAAAAAACCTACAAACAATAAATGCTGGAGAGGGTGTGGAGAAAAGGGAACCCTTCTACACTGTTGGTGAAAATGCGAATTGGTACAGTCACTATGGAGAATAGTATGGAGGTTCCTTAAAAAACTAAAAATACAGCTACCATATGACCCAGCAATCCTAGTCCTTGGCATATATCCAGAAAAAAAAAACATAATTCAAAAGCATACATGCACCCAATGTTCATTGCAGCACTATTTACAATAGCCAGGACATGGAAGCAACCTAAATGTCCATTAACAGAGGAACAGATAGAGCAGATGTGGTACATATACACAATGAAATATTACTCAGCCATTAAAAAAAAAGAAAATAATGCCATTTGCAGCAATATGGATGGACCTAGAGATTGTCATACTGAGTGAAGGAAGTCAGACACAGAAAGACAAGTATCATGTGATATCGCTGATATGTGGACTCAAAAAACAGGGTACAAATGCACTTATTTATAAAACAGAGGTCGAGTCATAGATATAGAAAAGAAAGTATGGTTACCAGGGGATGGGGGGGAGTCAACTGAGAGAATGGGATTGATATATACATACTATTATATATATATCTTTTTTTGCCCACACCACACAGCATGTGGAACTTCCCTCAACTAGGGATTGAACCCATACCCCCTGCAGTGGACGTGCAGTGTCTTAACCACTGGACCACAGAGGAAGTCCCACACTACTATACCTAAGATAGATAACTAATAAGGTGCTACTGTGTAGCACAGGGAATTCTATTCAACAGTCTGTAATGGCCTGTATGGGAGAGACTCTAACAAAGAGCGGCTGCCTGGATGTGTGTATATGTGTACGTGAAACTGGCCCATTTTGCTGTGCACCTGAAACTGACGCAACATTGCAAATCAACTCTATTCCAGTAAAAACTAGGATAATGCAAGTGAAAAGCTTTTGGATTAACACAGAGTAAGGAATGATCACCTACCATCTTACTACCAAGACAGAGCCATTATTACCACTGTATTGGAAAGCCTTCCATTTTGTCTAGATACACCGGTGGTAGGACAAGCATGCATTTTTTTCAACTTTTTTTTAATAGCAAAATATACACAACACAAAATTGACCATTTTAACCATTTAGTAATAGAATATGGCGATTTTGCATCCCTCGTGAATGGGTGAACAGGGAACTGAGTATCAACAGGTCTCAAGGTCCACTGGGAGAAACCAGCTGTCATTTATATGCCTCCTGATGCAAAACACCCACCACATAAGCTTGTGTCAATGTGATCAAAAGTGAGTGGGATCAAGTCTGGGCATCCAACTGCCAGGTGGCCGGAATACCAAGGGGCGGGGTAGTTACTCCTGGAGCTGCACTGTGAGTTTGCAATCAGAGAGCAGCGGAGTTAAAGGGCTAGGGTTCCTCTACAGATAAATTGTAAAGAAAAGAAAGAGACGGAGGGGAAACTGCAGATAAAACCGGCTTAAAGGACACATAAAAAAAAATGGACAAGACTGAACGATACGATACTGTCTCGGCGTGCACATATGGGTGAACCACAAAGAAACCTGATGACCATAGAGGTATCCTGGGGACGGACCGGGTAGTGACTCAGCCAGGATCCTCAGAGGGGATGGGGATGAGGGGGCTGGCAAAGCTCTATTTCTTGATCTGCACTATGGTTACCAGGGTGTTTGCTTGAAAATACTTTATTAAGCTACACATTTGTTTGTGTGTTCTACTTTTCTTTCCAAGAAAAAAAAAAAAGGTTAAAAATAATCAACGGTTTCCAGGAATTCCCTGGCAGTCCAGTGGTTAGAACTTTGAGCGTTCACTGACAGGACCCAGGTTCAATCCCTAGTCAGGGAACTATGATCCCACGTTCCCCTCCACACATCCCCATCTCTCAACTCCCACTATGTGAAAGCCACTATTCTCATCGCTAAACAGTCTGTTTACTTGCAATGATAGTTTGGACTAATAGGCTTGGGATTTTTTTTTTTTTTTTAAGCTGTCTTAGGATTTTCAGTTTTAGATCATGGTAGAGACTTCTACCTGCCCATTTTGAGATCAATTCTTCCTTCTTCCTTAGTAATAGGAATAACCCCAAAGTACTAGTTGGACACATGGACATCAAGAATAAGACCGTATTTCCCAGCTTCCGTCGGAGCTGAGGTGGCAAAGTGTCTGCAAGTGGAAACGTAGCGCGGCTGGTTTCTTCTTACAGGACAGCAGATGGCGCCATTTGTCTCTTGTCCCTTTCCTCCATCCAGACGCTGGGAAGGCAAGTAAATAACCCTTCTAGGCCAGTATCAGTCCAGTCTGACTCTTTGTGACTCCATAGAGTGTGGCCCACTAGGCTCCTCTGTCCATGGGATTCTCCAGGCAAGAATACTGGAGTGGTTTGCCACTTCCTCCTCCAGGGGATCTTCCCGACCCAGGGATCGAACCTGGGTCTCCCGTATTACAGGTAGATTCTTTACCATTTGAGCCACCAGAGATTCCGCTCTAGGCCAACACACACATGAAAATATGCTCAGCATCACTAATTTTTATTAAGGAAATACAACTCAAAACTACAATGAGATATTACCTCTGGCTTGTTAGAATGATTATTATCAAAAAGGCAAAAAAAAAAAAAAATAATAATAATAATAACAAGTGTTGTTGAGAATGTGGAGAAATGGGAACTCCCATACACTGATTGTGGGACCATAAATTTGTGCAGCCACTATAGAAAACAGCATGGAGACTCTTCCCCCAATTAAGAACAGAACTACAATACGATCCAGCTATTCCACTTCTGGCTATTTATCTGAAGAATACAAAAACACTAATTTGAAAAGAGATATGCACCCCTATGTTCATTGACGGGTTTCCCCGGTGGCTCAGCGGTAAAGAATGCATGAAACACAGGAGGTGAGGGTTCAATCCCTGGGTTGGGAAGATCCCCTGGAGGAGGGCTTGGCAACCCACTGCAGTATTCATGCCTGGAAAATCCCATGGCCAGAGGAGCCTGGCGGGCTACAGTCCATAGGGTCATAATGAGTCAGACAGGACCGAAGCAACTTAGCACGCACACACCCGCCACGGATCAGGAAAGGGAATGCAAACGGAAGTACGCTCTGCTCAAGGCTGATTGACAGTGTTAAGTTGTATAACAACAGGAACTCGACAGAGGTAAAGGAAGGAAGATCCCTGCTCAAGAGAATAAATGGTCCAGATTGGAATAGAGAAAGGCATAAGATTTCTGGTGGGATGTTTCCTGAAGTAATTGAAATGACTAAATTACCTGTGGTGTTGGAATATATTGAAAGTAGACTAACATTTCTAGCAGAGGCTCTGGAAAAGAGTGAGTAATAGGTGTATAGAAAATCAAGTAAATAAAAACTAAGACAATTGTTAAGTCAGAAACCAAAAGAAAAGTTGAAGAAGAAAAATAATGTAGGGGGACTTTCCTGGTCCCCCTGGAATCTGCCTTGCAATGTAGATGACGCAGGTTCGATTCCTTGTCAGAGAACTAGGATCCCGCATACCGTGGAGCAACTAAGCCCAAGAGCCACCTCAGCAAAGGATCCCATGTGCCACAACTAAGACCAGATGCAGCCAAATAAATAATTATTTTTTAAAAAAGATAAGTAATGTCTTCATAGGTCACTTGATGGCTAGCTTGTGAATAATATTCACATGAAATAATGTAAAAAATGAGATTAGATTAACACAATTAGATTAACAAAAACAACTACATCTGGAAGATGGTGATGGGGAAAGGCCTGTGTGCGTGCGCATGTGCGTGTGTGTATGTGTGCTGGAAAAGTTTCCTTAGTTCTTTCTTAATTTTCTCCTTTTCATTTTGTTTTCTCTTTCTGGACTTCTTGTAGCTAGATATGGTACATTCTGGAATGAGCCCCTAATTTTTGTCTTTTCTCTCCCATTTTTCTTTCTTTCTTTTTTTTATTTTATTTTATTTTATTTATTTTTTTTTTTATTTCAACTACAGAGGGCAGGTCTTTATTCCCAATCCCGATCCCCCCTCCCACCTCCCTCTCCACCCGATTCCTCTGGGTCTTCCCAGTGCACCAGGCCCGAGCACTTGTCTCATGCATCCCACCTGGGCTGGTGATCTGTTTCACCATAGATAGTATACATGCTGTCCATTTTTCTACCTCTTGTTTTGCTCTCTTTTCTAGAAGACAGTCTCAACTGTATCTTCTAATACTACTTCTAATGACGTTTTGCCCTAGAACATCACATTGCTGCCCCTTCTAATGTAGACACTGTTAGTAGGGAGGATGGAGAGAAATGATACTGGAGAGGGAAGCAGCCTGGCCAGCCACACTTTTATATCTTTGATTATATCCCATATCTCATTCCTGCTGTTATTTGTGCCTTCTTCTTTTCTTTGATCAACTCTTTTAAAAACTCATTTTGGCTTCCCGGATTCTTTGTCTTGTATTTCTGCTATGCTTATTTATTCTTTCCTTTTTTTTTTTGTTATTGGCCAGACCTCGACCAGGGATTGAACCCTGGACCACGGCAGTGACAACACCAAATCTTAACCACTAGACCACCAGGGAACTCTTTATCTTTGCTTATTATGAAATCCTTTTATTAGGGGAAGCACACTGAAACCGCCCACCCTGGCCAGGCACCATAGTAACCATTTGCGTGAGTTATTTTAGACAGAATAACTAACAAGGGACTAACAAGAACAGGGAACTAACAAGCCGCCACCAACTGGGAGAATTCAGGAAAGGTCAAAAGGAGATGCCATGTGTCCTTCCACCTCTCAGAATCCTGCTCGCTGGCATCCATCTTGGCTGAGCAATGCGTGCGCCACTAGGAAGGACCCTGAGTCAGAACGATTGACCAAAGACAACCTGGAAATTAATCCCATCACCATTTAAAAAAAAAAAAAAAACCAACCCACCACTGCTCCGCCTTTTCAAATCTTTGCTTCGGCAAGACAGAACAGAGGAAATTACACAGCCTCCGGACATAACTGGTTGCCGTGACCCGGAAGTAACCCGGCTGAAAGACTCTCAGCTAGGCTCCAGTGAGGTGGAGACCAGGCACAGCAGAAGCCCAACCCAGAGACAGCTCACGCTCTGGAAGCTGAACTCGAAGGAAACACAGCACAGTGGAAGGAACAAGAAGCCTAGCGTGCTGGAAACCAGTACAGCAAAAATCAGCTCGGCAGAAAGCTCACGCGGCTCAATCTCAGATTCCAGAAGACCTCCGGTTAAGGTAGGAAGTCCTCGCCCCTGTGGCTAGGAGGACATATGACTCACAAAATCTTAATTCCTTTACAATCTCTCGTTTCTTGTTTCCTGGAACCCCCTGTGAACAGGCAAGCGGCAGTGGGCGCAACTGAGGGACTCTGGCAGGAGCTACCCGTCAGCGTGTCCTGAAGGCTCCACTAACTGCTGTGCCCTGGTAGCTGTTGCCTAAGCGGGTGAGGGCTCTTCTGTCCTTAATCTCCTTTGTGCCAAGGATCAGGCCAATGAAAACTGTGGGCACAGGTCAGGCACTTAGCAGTTTTTCTGGCAGGTTATTAAGGGGGTTCCTCAGCACGTTCTTCCCATTGTTTTTTCCTCCCATCCTTCAACTCCTCTCCCCATCTATGCCACTGTTTACAAAGTATTGAGCAGGTCATCATCTTTCCATTTCCACAGTTCCAGAATTGTGCTTGAAACCGTTTACCCGAGATTGGGACTCGAACCCTGTGGCAAGGACTCAAACCCAGCCAACACCCATGGTGCCTGGTTTCAGGATCTAATGAAGCTCAGGTTCTTGATATCTCATTGCAGAAAGAATTCAGTGAGAGACAAAGTGATAGGTAAGAAATGGATTTGTTCAGATTCAGAGAGAAGCACACTGCACAGAGTGTGGGCCATCACAGAGGGCGAGTGAGGCAGCCATGAAATGTGGTGTGGTTAGTTTTTATGGGCTGGGTAATTTCATATGCTAATGAGTGGGAGGATCATTCCAACAATTGGGAAACCACCCAGTCCTTGATCTTTTGCTAGTGCCTTGGAACTGTCATGGCGCCTCTGGGTGTGTCATAGCTTACAGATTGAGGATCAAGGTTTAGTTGAAGTAAACTTGACTGCCACTTTGGACCCTTTTGATTTTAATTGGTTTATGTTATGTCCTTGGGCTATGCCATTCTTTCAAAAGTTGTGCTCTGCCCCCATCCCTCCTGTTTTATGCTCTTTTCATGAGCCCCATCTGGGCCCACAATGTTGTGTCTACAGTCTTCTGGTGGGACAAACCAGAAAATGGCTGGCCCTTGGGAAGAAAATACTGTATAATATCCAATCCCTCTAGAGATTCAGGCCTTCATCTTCCATGTTTCCTACAACATATGTGACAATAGCACCTCTCAGTGAACCCGCTAGGGCAGGTGACAGGCACACAAATGCCTGCTAGAAGTCCATCTGTTGGTGGCATCCCTTCAAGGGCAATTGGGCTTCCAGGGACAATGTTTGCCACTTTGAAGGTTGACCCTGCAGGCCATTTGTGCCCAAACCCTTACCACCCTTCTCCTAAAGCTGTGAAAATACCCCCAAATCAAATCTCCACTACACTTCTATGGAACAGCTGGTCTCTTGCCTCTTATCATTTTGTCCTTAAGCCACTTACTAACTCCTACAACCAGGACCCTGCCCCCTCTTCAGGCAACATCCAGCTCCACCCAGCCTACTATTAAAGCACTCTTAACGCCCCTAACAGGACCAGTTAACTCACTCCTTTGTCATTACTTCTGTTATTACCTAGAATGGGTCTATGACAATGAAATGTTTACCATTGGAGACACCTTAAATTGTTCTTATGGAGGACTAGAGGAAGAAATCAGTGACTTATATCACCTTAAGAGGATTAGGCTTGGAGCTATTTTGCCAGGTTTCCAGTCTTAAGGTACAGGCTTGGATTGCTTTACCTCACGGTATCTTCCCATCTGGGGTGGACAAACCAGCAATGGGTTAAGATTACAGCCCCTTAATCCTACCCAGCGCTAGTCACACTGGAGACCTTGGGGACGCCCAGCTCCATCCTGGGGATCCCAGAAGGTTGACCTGCCTTGACCTGCCTAGGGATCTGGTTCCCTGGAGGTTGTCACGCCTCAGCCCTCTCGGAGATCTGCCAGTCCAGGGGTCCCAGGAGGTTGACATGCCTCGACCTGCCCCGGGATTCAATCTCTAGAAGGTTGACATGCCTCAACCTGCCTGAGGATCTGCACCCTGACTTGGGGATGCCCAACTCTCAGGTTGCAACAGTACTGGGTAGGATAAACTTCAGAAAGACTCACTCCTAAGTAAGTCCACCCATGAAATAGAAGGAAGCCTATTAGTTGTGGGACTGTGCCCAGTCTCAACAATAACTCAGGAGTCTAAGAACCCCATTGCCTTTCTGGAAAGTCTAAAAGAGGCCCTCCCAAAGTTTACCAATCTGGACTTAGACTCTTACGATGGACAGGTGATTTTAAAGGACAAATTCCTGTCCCAGTGTGCATCAGACATAAGGATAAATATACAACAGCTATAGCAGCAGGACCCTGCTGCCTCTTTAGATGAGATGGTCCAGATAGCCACCAATACCTTTTATCACAGAGAATAGAAGAGGGAGTCCAAGGCCCCAGAAAGAGAGAGAAGGAAAGAGATAAGGCATGCCCACATGCTGGCCACCCTCCAGGGAAGCCCTATGGCAAACCCCAAGTCCTTGAAGGACAAGGCACGAGACAAATGCCTAATCTGTAGACAGGCGGGACATTGGGCCAAAGAGTGTCCAAACCATGGCAAGTCTCCTAAAATGGATTGCTACAAATGCTATCAATTGGGACACTGGGTAGCACTCTGCCCTCAGGACCCAAGAGCCTCAAGGTCAAGTGCCAAGCCTTCCCATATGATGGTTCAACAGGACTGAAGCAGCCCACTCCAGCCAACCCACCTATCACAGATAACCATCATGGGGATGGAGCCAAGGGTTCAACTGGATGTGGCAGGTAGGTCCGAGAATTTCTTGGTTGACACAGAGGCTACCTATTCTGTCCTGACCTCCTACTCCGGAGCCGTCTCCTCCTAAACCTGTACCATTTTGGGTGCTACAAGAAAAACAATTACAACAAGATTTACCTGAGCAATTCTTTGTTTCTGGGGTGGACAAATATTTTCCCACCAGTTTCTGGTGGTCTCTGAGTGTCCTACTCCCTTGTTGGGAAGAGATATACTCACTAAGCTGGGAGCCACCCTTGTGATAAACTTGTAGAAAACTTTTCAGCCCCTAGAGCTGAAGTGACTTGGACAGTATTACCCCAGGGTTTCAGAGATAGCCCCCCACCTGTTTTGACAGGTTCTTCGCGGGGATCTCCTAGATCTGGACCTGGGACCAAATGGGAAAATATTGCAATATGTATATGACCTACTAGTCTGCTCTCCAGATGAGGAAAATGTCCAACAACATGTGATTAAGGTTCTAAACTTTTTGGCAGAGGGGGATATAAAGTCTCCCGTGCTAAGGCACAAATGTTTAAGACAAAGGTCACTTACCCTGGAGTTCAGATGACACATGGGTCTAGGAGGCTGTCCTCCAACTGAGTACAAGGAATCCTGCAGTTGCCTTCCCCCACGGCTTGAAAACAATTGTGAGCTTTCCTGGGGCTGACCGGGTATTGTAGAATCTGGATACCCAGCTATGGTCTAATCTCCCAGCCCTTATATGAAAGCTTAAAGGGACAGGTGATTCAATCCCATTGACAAAGGCAACTCCTCCAAAGGAGGCAAAGGCTACAGGAAAAGAAGCCTTAACTCAAGCACCCACCTTGAGATTGCCAGGCCTGGAAAAAGCATTCCAACTATATGTCCACAAAAAGGAAGGAATAGCCTTGGGAGTCTTAACTCAAAGGTTGGGACCCAAGTCCCAGGCAGTGGCTTACTTATCCAAGAGGCTAGACCCAACCACCTGAGGTTGGCCTCCCTACCTTCGAAATCTTGCAGCTGTTGCAGTCCTGATAGAAGATGCTTTAAAACTCTCTCGGGGGCAAATTAAATAATTTTTATCAGCCACCTAGTGAAACAACTCCTGAATGAGAGAGGCCATTTATGGATGTTTGATCAAAGGATCATCAGATATCAAGTAGTGCTGATGGAAAATCCAGGTCTGACTATATTCCCTTGTGAGGTTCTCAACCCAGCTACTCTCCTGCCTACCCCGAAGGCTCTCTCCCCATTCATTCTTGCCTAGAAACTTTGGACCATTGGATAAAACCCTGAGATGGATTGTCAGAAGATCCTCTGACGAATCCTGAGGAAATCTGGTATACTGATGGAAGCAACTTTATCTTAGATGGAAAAAGAAGAGCTGGATATGCAGTAGTCTCCAATTTTGAGGCTACAGATGCTAAACCTTTGCCACCAGATGCTCCAGCCTAATTGGCTGAGCTCATAGCTCTGACTTGAGCTTTAGAGCTGGGAAAAGTAAAAACAACAGCCATTTATACTGACTCCAAGTATGCCTTTCTGGTGCTACATGCACATGCTGCTATTTGGAAAGAAAGAGGCCACTTGACCACCTGAGGGTCCCCAATCACGTATGGTGATCAAATCCTTAGTTTCTTGGAGGCAGTCCATCTGCCCACTGAGTTTTCAGTCTCCCACTGTAAAGGACACCAAAAACGGAGCACAGAAGTGGCACGAGGGAACCAAGCAGCTGATCAGGCAGCTAAGAGAGCAGCATTACAGAACAGTGACCTAATAGGGGCTGCCACCCTAGTTCCACGGGCTAATTTGCTAGAAAATCCTTCATATACTGAAGGTAAGTCTCTTAAAGCTAAGAGTAAGGGCTTTCAAGATCATATGGGTGGTTCCAAAAGGAGGGACTCCTTTTTCTGTCTGGGAACCTCTAGTGGAAGTTGGTTAACTCCTTACATGCTACCACTCATTTAGAGAAGGCCCTCCAAAGATTACTAGAAAGGTCCTTCAGAGGAACAGGCCTCCAAATGACTATAAGGCAAGTGGTCTCCTCTTGTCCCACTTTCCAATTAAATAACCCCCAAGGAGCTTGAAGCTGGCCCAGCCCATCCAACAGCATGGGACCTACCCAGGAGAGGACTGGAAGATAGACTTCACCCAGATGCCAGTTTCTAAAGGGTATAAATACTTACTAGTCATGATAGATACATTCACAGGACAGATTGAAGGTTTTCCCACCCAGACCGAGAAGGCCGAGCAGGTGGTAAAAAAAACCTGCTCCATAAAATCATTTTGAGATTTGGCCTGGTGATGAGTCCTTTATTCAAAAGCAATCAGACTCAGAGCCTCGAGGAGGAGAAGACACGGAGTCAGGGGCCAGAAAACAAGGGACTGGAAGATGGCTTCGTGGGAACTGGGGTGGGAAAGGAGTGAATCTCAGAGGTGTGGACTCAGCGATCACTTGCATAACCAGAATGAACTATACGCAATATAGTTTCAATTCAATACTTCAATTTATCATAGATTTCTTTTAAACATAGCATTTCAAAGAACGAGCCTTCATCCACTTACCTGAAAAGAACTGCTGCAAAGTCTTCACCGGGACTGACCCTTGATGCTCCTCAGCCTCACTGTGTTAGGAGTGTATCTCTCCTCATCAATATGTACACAGGTATAGTATGGGATTCTTACCTTTGTTCTTGCTCCTGCTTGAACTGAGTCATTTGTGTTGCACTTAAGATTTGGTTAGGTAGGCCCAACGGTTAAAAAAGGCGAGCTACCCACAATTTTTTGAGGTCTTGTGAGATAAACAAGGCCAACATTCTTGTGTGAAAAAGTAGATCCTGAAAAGTAGGGAACTTCAGGCAGTTTCTCTAGGACTTTGCAGCTAAGAGTTTTTCTGTGTGGTTGATCATTTGAGATCACAGGTTTTATCTTTGGTCAGTAAGACTCCCAAAACTTTGAATGGGGTTTTCCAAGAGGTTTTTCTGCTGTATCTTTGGTCAGTAAGATTCCCATAAAACTGCATGGGGTTTGCCCTGAGGTTTTTCTGCTGTTCAGAAAGATTAAAGGCAGGAGGAAAAGGGACAATATTGAATAAAATGATTAGATAGCATCACCGACTGGATGGATGTTAGTTTGAGCAAGCCCAGGTGTTGGTGACTGAAAGGAAGTAGGGCTGGTTGGATAAGACTGAGCAAATGAACTCGACAATATACACGACCCAGGGGTGGAACCAGGCCCTCCTATAATAGCAGGCAGTTTATTATTATTATTTTACTGATTAGAGCCACCCTGAAGGCTTAGACAGTAAACAGTCAGCCTACAATGCAGAGACCCAGGTTCGATCCTGGGGAATATTCTCCTGGAGAAGGGCATGCCAACCCACTGCAGTATTCTTGCCTTGAGAACCCCATGAACAGTATGAAAAGCCAAAAAGATAGGACACTGAAAGATGAACTCCACAGGTCGGTAGGTGACCAATATGCTACTGGAAAAGAGTGGAGAAATAACTCCAGAAAGAATGAAGATCTATGTCCATTTCCAAGGCAAACCATTCAATACCACAGGAATCCAAGTCTATGCCCCAACCAGTAATGCTGAAGAAGCTGAAGTTGAACAGTTCTATGAAGACCTACAAGACCTTCTAGAACAAACACCCAAAAAAGATGTCCTTTTCATTATAGGGGACTGGATGACAAAAGTAGGAAGTCAAGAGATACCTGGAGTAACAGGCAAATTTGGCCCTGGAATATAAAATGATGCACATCAAAGGCTAACAGAGTTGTGCCAAGAGAATGCACTGGTCATAGCAAACACCCTCTTCCAACAACACAAGAGAAGACTCTACACATGGACATCACCAGATGATCAATACCAAAATCAGGTTGATTATATTCTTTGCAGCCAAAAATGGAGAAGCTCTATACAGTCAGCAAAAACAAACCAGGAGCTGACTGTGGCTCAGATCATGATCTCCTTATTCCAAAATTCAGACATAAATTGAAGAGAGCACAAAAATCCATTAGATCCTTAAGGTATGACCTAAATCAAATCCCTTACATTTATACAATGGAAGTGACAAATAGATTCAAGGCATTAGATCTGATAGAATGCCTGAAGAACTGTGGATGGAGGTTCATGATATTGTACAGGAGGCAGTGATCAAGATCATCCCCAAGAAAAAGAAATGCAAAAAGGAAAATGGTTGTCTGAGGAGGCCTTACAAATAACTAAGAAAACAAGAGAAGCTAAAGACAAAGGAAAAAAAGGAAAGATACACCCATTTGAATATAGAGTTCCACAGAATAGCAAGGAGAGAAAAGAAAGCCTTCCTCAGTGATCAATGCAAAGAAATAGAGAAAAACAGTAGAATAGGAAAGACTAGAGATCTCTTCAAGAAAATCAGAGATATGAAGGGAATATTTCATGCAAAGACGGACACAATAAAGGACAGAAATGGTATGAGCCTAACAGAGCAGAAGATATTAAGAATAGGTGGCAACAATACACAGAACTATACAAAACAGACTTTCAAGACCCAGATAACCACGATGGTGTGATCACTCACCTAGAGACAAACATCCTGGAATGGGAAGTCAAGTGGGCCTTAGGAAGCATCACTAGGAACAAAGCTAGTGGAGGTGATGGAATTCCGATTGAACTATCTCAGATGATGCTGTGAAAGTGCTGCACTCAATATGCCAGCAAATTGGGAAAACTCCGCACTGGCCAGAGGACTGGAAAAGGTCAGTTTTCATTCCAATCCCAAAGAAAGGCAATGCCAAAGAATGCTCAAACTACCACACAACTGCACTCATCTCACATGCTAGCAAAATAATGCTCAAAATTCTCCAAGCCAGGCTTCAACACTATGTGAACTGGGAGCATCCACATGTTCAAGCTGTATTTAGAAAAGGCAGAGGAACCTGAGACGAGATTGCCAACATCTGATGATCACTGGAAAAGAAAGAGCTCCAGAAAGAAAAAGCAAGTTCCAGAAAAAAAGCAAGATAGTTCTTCTTTATTAACTATGCCGAAGCATTTGACTGTGTGGATCAGAACAAGCTGGAAAATTCTACAAAAGATGGGAATACCAGACCACCTAACCTGCTTCTTCAGAAATCTTTAGGCAGGTCAACAAGCAGCAGCTAGAACTGGAGATGAAACAACAGACTGCTTTCAAATTGGGAAAGGAGAAAGTCAAGGCTGTATATTATTACCCTGCTTATTTAACTTACATGCGGTATACACCATGCAAACTGCCATGCTGGATGAAGCACAAGCTAGAATCAAGATTGCCAAGAGAAATATCAATGACCTGAAATATGCAGATGACACCACCAGTATGGCAGAAACCGAAGAACAACTAAAGAGCCTCTTGAAGAAAGTGAAACAGGAGAGTGAAGAAGTTGGATTAAAACTGAAAACTCAGAAAACGAAGATCATGGGATTTGGTCTCAGAACTTGATGGGAAATAGATGGGAAAACGATGGAAAAAGTGACAGACTTTAGGTTCTTCGGCTAAAAAATCAGTGACGACGGTGACTTCAGCCAAAAATCAACAGACGCTTGCTTCTTGGAAGACAAGCTATGACCATAAAAGGTCTGACTGTGATTTCCTTTGAATAAGGATTTTGTTGACAGCTTAAGATAATGATATACAGGTGCTGCAATTGACACAGAGAAGGTTCACTATAATGCCCAATGAACTAGAGGGTCTAACCTACTCAGTCGTGCCCTGACTATTTGCGACCGCATGGACTGCAGCCCTCCAGGCTCCTCTGTCCATGGAATTCTCCAGGCAAGGAGACTGCAGTGGGTAGCCATTCCCTTCTCCAGGAGAAAGTTCCCCAGGATCGAATCTGGGTCTCCTGCTTCGTAAGCAGACTCTTTCCTGTCTAAGCCCTCGGGGTGACTCTAATGACTATTTTGTGTTGTATTGCTTTAAAAGAAAAGGTGACTGCCAAACTAGGAGGGCCCGGTTCCGTCCTCGGGTCGTGAAAATTGCCCAGTTCATTTCCTCAGTTCTGTCCGACCCGCTTTCGTATCCGTCACTCACTCCCCGGGCATGCGCAAGCTCATGTCCACCGAGTCGGTGATGCTATCTGCTCCTTTTCCCCGATGTCGTCCCTTTCTCCCCCCATTTTCGATCTTTCCCGTCTCCAGAAAAATGTCCTGGAAAACCCCTTCACGATGATGAGAAACTTACTGGCCAAAGACCAAGTGATCCAGGAAGGACTAAAGGTGGAAGGAGAAAAGAGACGGCAGAAAATGACATGGTTACATAGCACCATTGACTCGAAGGGCAGGAGGAAGAGTTAGCTCCGAGAATTGGTTACAGACCGGGAAACCTGATGTGCCACAGTCCACGGGGTTGCAAAATATTCAGACACGACTGAAACTCAAGTGAGCAGGCCAAAGCCTAACCTCAAGGCTTCACACGATAAACACACAGAACGCTCTTAAGGATAAAAGCCCAAGAAGAAAACTGTGTGTGTGCATGGCCTTACAAAACAGGGGGACACGATGACAGCATCTACTGAGCAGACCAGAGCCTAACACGGTAAGCACACACACACAGAAAGCTCCTAAGTAAAACAACCCCAGAAACAGCCCTGCTTCAAAATTTTCATCTCAGAAGGTCTGTTTTTGCATACAACGATATTAGCCTTGTTTATCCCACAAGGCCTCCAAAAATTATGCACGTGACTGGGCTTACGTCTCTCCTCAGGCCTAGCCAACCGAATCTCAAGTACAAGACAAAAGACTCAGCTTAAGCATGAGCAAGAATAAGCATAAGAGTACTGCACCCAGCCTGTGCCCATAGGCATGAGGGAACACGGACTGCTAATTCGGTGAGGGTGAGCCACGTCAAGGGTCAGTCCACGTCAAGAGTTTGCAGCCAATCTTTTCTCTTAAGTGGGTGAAGGCTCATTCTTCAAAATACTATGTTTAAGAGAAATCTACGATAAATTGAAATGGTAAATTGAAACCGTCTTGCACGCTGTACATCCTGGCTATGCAAATGAAGGCTGAGGCCCCACCCCTGAGATTCACGCCTTTCCATGCCCCAGCTCCCGTGAAGCCCACTGCCTCTCCCGTGTTCCCAGGTCCCTGACTCCATATTTTCTCCTCCTCAACGCTCTGAGTCTGATCTGTTTCGAATGAGGATTTAGTCGGCAGCTTAACACAATGATATATGGGTGCTGCAATTGACACAGAGAAGGTTCACTATAATGCCCAATGAACTAGAGGGCCGAACCTACTCAGTCGTGCCCTGACTATTTGCGACCGCATGGACTGCAGCCCTCCAGGTTCCTCTGTCCATGGAATTCTCCAGGCAAGGAGACTGCAGTGGGTAGCCATTCCCTTCTCCAGGAGAAAGTTCCCCAGGATCGAATCTGGGTCTCCCGCTTCGTAAGCAGACTCTTTCCTGTCTAAGCCCTCGGGGTGACTCTAATCACTATTTTGTGTTGTATTGCTTTAAAAGAAAAGGTGACTGCCAAACTAGGAGGGCCCGGTTCCGTCCTCGGGTCGTGAAAATTGCCCAGTTCATTTCCTCAGTTCTGTCCGACCCGCTTTCGTATCCGTCACTCACTCCCCGGGCATGCGCAAGCTCATGTCCACCGAGTCGGTGATGCTATCTGCTCCTTTTCCCCGATGTCGTCCCTTTCTCCCCCCATTTTCGATCTTTCCCGTCTCCAGAAAAATGTCCTGGAAAACCCCTTCACGATGATGAGAACCTTACTGGCCAAAGACCAAGTGATCCAGGAAGGACTAAAGGTGGGAGGAGAAAAGAGACGGCAGAAAATGACATGGTTACATAGCACCATTGACTCGAAGGGCAGGAGGAAGAGTTAGCTCCAAGAATCGGTTACAGACCGGGAAACCTAAGGTGCCACAGTCCACGGGGTTGCAAAATATTCAGACACGACTGAAACTCAAGTGAGCAGGCCAAAGCCTAACCTCAAGGCTTCACACGATAAACACACAGAAGCTCTTAAGGATAAAAGCCTAAGAAGAAAACTGTGTGTGTGCATGGCCTTACAAAACAGGGGGACACGATGACAGCATCTACTGAGCAGACCAGAGCCTAACACGGTAAGCACACACACACAGAAAGCTCCTAAGTAAAACAACCCCAAAAACAGCCCTGCTTCAAAATTTTCATCTCGGAAGGTCTGTTTTTGCATACAACAATATTAGCCTTGTTTATCCCACAAGGCCTCCAAAAATTATGCACGTGACTGGGCTTACGTCTCTCCTCAGGCCTAGCCAACCGAATCTCAAGTACAAGACAAAAGACTCAGCTTAAGCATGAGCAAGAATAAGCATAAGAGTACTGCACCCAGCCTGTGCCCATAGGCATGAGGGAACACGGACTGCTAATTCGGTGAGGGTGAGCCACGTCAAGGGTCAGTCCACGTCAAGAGTTTGCAGCCAATCTTTTCTCTTAAGTGGGTGAAGGCTCATTCTTCGAAATACTACATTTAAAAGAAATCTACGATAAATTGAAATGGTAAATTGAAACCGTCTTGCACGCTGTACATCCTGGCTATGCAAATGAAGGCTGAGGCCCCACCCCTGAGATTCACGCCTTTCCACGCCCCAGCTCCCGTGAAGCCCACTGCCTCTCCCGTGTTCCCAGGCCCCTGACTCCATATTTTCTCCTCTTTGACACTCTGTGTCTGATTTGTTTTGAATTAGGAATTTTTTAGAGCTTAACATAATGATATATGGGCACTGCATGACACAGTGAAGGTTCTCTATAGTGTCAAAGGAAATAGAGTTGCAGAACTAATCTATCGTGCTCTGTTTGAGACCCCATGGACTGTAGGCCTCCAGGGTCCTCTGTGCATTTAATTCTCCAGGGAAGAATACTGTAGTCAGTAGCCATTCCCTTCTCCAGAAGATGCTTCCCCAGGATCGAATGTGGGTCTTCCACCTTGTAAGCTGGCTGTTTACTGTCTAAGCCATCAGGGTGACTCTGATCACTAAGACAAAAACGTTACTGCCAAAATAGGAGGGCCCGATTCCATCCTTGGGTCGTGAAAATTTTCCAGTTCATTTCCTCAGTCTGTCTGACCAGCTTTCCTATCCGTCACTAACGCCTGAGGCATGTGCAACCTCATGTCCACCGAGTTGGTGATACTATCTAATCATTTCCCCAATGTTGTCTCTTTCTCCTCTGGTCTTCAGTCTTTCCTGGCACCAGAAAAATCTGCTTGAAAAGCCATTCATGATGATAAGAGCCTTTCTGAACAAAGAACAAGCAATCTGGGAAGGGCTAAAGGTGGGAAGAGAAAAGAGATGACAGAAAATGAGATGGTTACATAGCACCTTTGATTCAAAGAACATTAGTAAGCTCCGAGAAATGGTGATAGAGAGGAAAACCTAATGTGCTGTAGTCTACAGCATTATTAAATAGTCGGAAGTGATAGAGAGGGTTAACTGAGCAGACCAAAGCCTAACCTCAGGATTTCACACGATAAACACACAGAAAGCTTTGAAGTATAATAACCCCAGAAGAAAACCCTGCCTCAAAACTTTCTCTTCACAAGGTCTGTTTTTGCATACAACAATGTTAACCTTGTTTATCTCACAAGGCCTCAGAAAATTCTGTCTAACTCAGCTTATATTCCTCCTCAGGCCTGACTAACCGAATCTTATATACAAGATAAATGATCAGCTTGAGCATGAGGAAGAATAAGCATAAGAATTGTGCAGTGTGCCTTTGCACATATGGGTGATGGAACATGCATTCCTAATACAGTGAGGCTGAGGCGCTTCAAGGGTAAGTCCATGTCAAGATTTTCCAGCCGATCTTTTCTCTTATATTCTTCGAAATACTACATTTAAAAAA
This sequence comes from Cervus canadensis, assembly GCF_019320065.1. Taxonomy (NCBI): domain Eukaryota; kingdom Metazoa; phylum Chordata; class Mammalia; order Artiodactyla; family Cervidae; genus Cervus; species Cervus canadensis. The sequence goes on from NC_057419.1 coordinate 16,804,861, forward strand.
AGTCTACAATAGACTGAAATAGTAAATTGAAACTACATTGCGTGCAGTGCATGCTGGTTATGCAACTGAATGCTGAGTCCCTGCCCCAAGATTCACACTTTTCCCCTCCCCAGCTCCCGTGAAGCCCACTTCCAGTCCCTTGTTCCCAGGCTCCTGACTCCATGTTTTCTCCTCCTTGACACTCTGGGTCTAATTTCTTTGAATAAGTATTTTGTTGACAGCTTAAGATAATTATATATGGGCGCTATGTTTGACACAGAGAAGGTTGACTATAATGTTAAATGAAATAGAGTGCAGAACCTCCTCAGTCATGCCCAGACTATTTGCGACCCCATGGACTGTAACCCTCCAGCCTCCTCTGTCCATGGAATTCTCCAGGCAAGAATACTGTAGTGGGTAGCCTTTCCCTTCTCCAGGAGAAGCTTCCCCAGGATCTAATCTGGGTCTCCCACTTTGTGAGCAGACTCTTTCCTGTCTAAGCCATCAGGGTGACTCTAGTCACTATTTAAAAAAAAAAAAAAAGTGACTGCCAAAATAGGAGGGCTCGATTCCATCCCTGGGTCATAAAAATTGTCCATTTCATTTTCTCAGTTCTGTCCGACCAGCTTTCCTATCCATCACTATCTCTCATGGCATGCACAAACTCATGTCCACCAAGTTGGTGATGCTATCTAATCGTTTTCCCCAATGTCATCCCTTTCTCCTCCCATCTTTGATCTTTCCCAGAACCAGAAATATCTACTGGGAAACCTATTCACGATGGTGAGTACCTTACTGACCAAACACCAAGCAATCTTACTGAGCTATCAACCTGAACTGCCTCCTGAGAAATCTGTATATAGTTCAAGAAGCAACAGTTACAAGTGGACATTGAAAACCAGACTGGTTCAAAACTGGGACAGGAGTATGTCAAGGCTGCATATTGTCACCCTGCTTATTTAACTTATATGCAAAGTAGATCACGCAAAATGCCATGCTGGATGAAGCACAGCTGGAATCAACACTGCCGGGAGAAGCATCAATAACCTCAGAAATGCTTATGATACCACACTTATGGTAGAAAGCGAGAAAAGAACTAAAGAGCCTCTTGCTGAAAGTAAAAGAGGAGAGTAGAAACATTGGCTTAAAAGTCAACATTTGGGTACCTACTTTGGTAACTTAATGTGAAGAACTGAATTACTGGTAAAGACCCTGATGCTGGGAAACATGGAAGGTTTGAGGAGAAGGAGACAGCAGAGAATGAGATGGTTGGAAGGCATCACTGCGTCAATGTACAGGAGTTTGAGGAAGTCCCAGGAGTTGGTGATGAACAGGGATGCTGGCGTGCTGCAGTCCATGAGGTCGAAAAAAATCAGACACGACTCAGTCACTGGACTGAACTGAACAGGGCATGGCTCATAGTTTTATTGAGTTGGACAAGGCTGTGGTCCATGTAATCATTTTGATAAGTTTTCTGTGACACTGGTTTTCATTCTGTCTGCCCTCTGGCAGATAAAGATAAGAGGCTTATGGAAGCTGCCTGCTGGGAGAGACTGACTGTGGGGGAAACTGGGTCTTATTCTGATGGGTGGGACCATGCTCAGCAAATGCTTAATCCAATTTTCTGTTGATGGGCAGGGCTGTCTTCCCTCCCTGTTGTTTGACCCAAGACCAAACTAAGGTGGAGGTAGTGAAGATAATGGCCACCTCCTTCCAAAGGTCCCAGGCAGGCACTGCTGCACTCAGTGCCCCCGACCCTGCAGCAGCACACTGCCGACCCACGCCTCTGCCAGGGACTCCTGGACTCTCACGGGCAAGGCTGGGTCAGTCCCTTGTGGGTGGGGGGTCCCTGCTCCTTTCTCCCGGGTCCTGGGGCACACCAGGTTTTGTTTGTGCCCTCCAAGAGTCTGTTTCCCCAGTCCTGTGTAAGCTCTGTAATCAAATCCCACTGGTCTCCACAGTCAAATTCCTTGGGGGTTTTCATTTCCCTTGCCAGATCCCCAGGTTGGTAAATCTGCTGTGGTTCCTAGAACTTCCTTAACAGTGTGAGAATTTCTTTGGTATGATTGTTCTGCATTTTGTGGGTCATCTGCTTGGGGGCTCTATGGTTGGGGTTAATGGCAACCTCCTCCAAGAGGGCTTATGCCACAGGGTGCGTGACCAGGGCTTCTGCACCCAGAGCCCCTGCCCCAGTGTCAGGCCACTGCTGACCCACTGTCCTCCACAAGACACTCAAAGTCCTGACTCAGTCTCTGTGGGGTCTCTGAGCCCTGGTGTGCACATGGTTTACTTTGAGCCCTCCAAGCATCACTGTCAGGTATGGGATTTGATTCTAAACGAAATTTCACCCCTCCTACCATCTTGCTGGGCTTCTCCTTTGCCCTTGGACATGGGGTATCTTTTTTTGTTGGGATTCAACATTCTCCTGTTGATAGTTGTTCAGCACCAAGTTGTAATTTTGGACTTCTCCCAGGAGAAGATGAATACACGACCTTCTACTCATCCATCTTGTATGGGAATCTTTGGTCAGATTCCCATAACACTGAATGGCGATTTCCAAGAGATTTTTTGGTGCCAGGAAAGACTGAAAGCACGGGAGAAATGGACCACATTGCACAAAGCAATTAGATGGCATCACCAACTGAATGGACGTGAGTTTGAGCAAGCACGAGTGTTGGTGACAGACAGGAAGGCTGTTCGGATAACACTCAGCAAATGAACTGCACAATTTTCATGACCCAGGGATGGAACCAGGTCCTCCTATAGTGGCAGTCACTTTTTTTTTTTAATTAAAAAGTGATTAGAGTTCACCCTGATGGCTGAGACAGTAAAGAGTCCGTTCACAAATGGGAAACCCAGGTTCGATTCTGGGGAAGCTTCTCCTAGAGAAGGGAATGGCTACCCACTGCAGAATTCTTGCCTGGAGAATTCCATGGACAGAAGAGCCTGGAGGACTACAGTCCGTGGGGGTTGCAAATAGTCTGGACATGACTGAGTAGGTTCGGCACTGTATTTCATTTGGCATTATAGTGAACCTTTGCTGTGTCAAATGCAGCACCCATATATCATTATCTTAAGCCATCAACAAAATCCTTATTCAGAAGAAATCAGACTCAGTGTTGAGGAGGAGAAAACATGGAGTCAGGGGCCTGGGAACAAGGGACTGGAAGCTGGCTTTACGGGAGCTGGGATGTGGAAAGGGGCAATACTCCAGGGCAGGGACTCAGCAAATATTTGCATAACCAGCATGCACTGCATGCAGTATAGTTTCAATTTACTATTTCACTTTATTGTAGATTTCTTTTAAACATAGTATTTTTAGAATGAGCCTTCGCCCCCTTAAGTGAAAAGACCTGCTGCAAACTCTTAACCCGGACTTACCCTTGACGCTCCTTAGCCTCACTGTATTAGGAGTGCTCATGCTCAAGCTGGGTCTTTTGCCATGCACTTAATATTCAATTGGTTAGGCCTGAGGAAAAACTTAAACTGTGTTACCCACAATTTTTGGAGGCTTTGTGAGATAAACAAAGCCAATATCGTTGTATGCAAAAACAGACCATGCAAAGTGAAAGTTTTGTGGCAGGCTTTTTTTCTGGGGTTATTATATTTAAGAGCTTTCTATGTGGTTTTTCGTGTTAAATCCTGAGGTTAGGCTTTGATCTGCTCAGTTGACTCTCAGTCGTGTCAGACTATTTTGTAACCCCGTGCATTGTGGCACTTCAGGTTTCCCTGTCTATCACCCATTCTCAGAGTTTACTCATACTCATGCCCTTTTAATCAATGGTGCTATCTAACCATCTCATTTTCTGTTGTCTCCTTTCTCCTCCCACCTTTAGTCCTTCCCAGCATCAAGGTCGTTTCCAGTAAGTCAGTTCTTTGGGTCAGGTGGCCAAAGTATTGGAGTTTCCATGTCAGGATCAGTTCTTCCAAGGAATATTCAGGACTGATTTTGGTCAGTAAGATTCTCATAATCATGAATTGGCTTTCCAAGAGATTTTTCTGGTGCTGGGAAAGATTGAAGACGGGAGGACAAAGGGACAAAATTGGGGAAAACGATTAGATAGCATCACCGACTTGGTGGACATGAGTTTGTGCATGCCCTGGGATTTAGGGTTGGATAGGAAAACCGGTCGGACAGAACTGAGCAAATGAACTGGGAAATTTTCACGACACATGGATAGAACCAGGCCCTCCTATTTTGGCAGTAACCTTTTTTGTTTTTTTAATAGTGACTAGAGTCACCCTGATGGCTTAGACAGTAAAGAGTCCACTTACAAAGCAGGAGACCCAGGTTCGATCCTGGGGAAGCTTCTCCTGGAGAAGGGAATGGCTACCCACTGTAGTATTCTTGCCTGGAGAATTCCATGGACAGAGGAGCCTAGAGGGCTATAGTCCATGGAGTCGCAAATAGTGAAGCACGACTGAGCACACATGGCACTGTATTTCATTTGATATTATAGTGAAGCTTCTCTGTGTCAAATGCTGTGCTCATATATCATTACCTTAAGCCATCAACAAAACCGTTTCTTCAAAAGAAATCAGACTCAGAGCGTCCAGAAGAAGACATGGAGTCAGGTTCCCGGGAACAATGGACTGGAAGCTGGCTTTACCTGAGCTGGGGTGGAAAAAGCTTGGATCTCAGGGGTGGGGACTCAGCGTTCCTTTGAATAACCAGAATGCACTGCACCAAGATACTTTAAATTTATTACTTCACTTTATCATAGATATCTTTTAAACATAGTATTTCAAAGAATGAGCCTTCTACCATTTACCTGAAAAGATCTGCTGCAAAGTCTTGACCCGGACTTACCCTTGACGCTCCTCAGCCTCACTGTGTTAAGAGGGAACATCCCCTCATCAGTATATGCATAGGGACGGTGCAGTATTCTTACTCCTGTTCTTGCTTGTGCTCGAACTGAGTCTTGCCTTGAGTTAAGGTCTGGTTAGGTAGCCAAAAAATGTGAGTAACCCCTAATTTTTCGAGCCCTTGTGAGATAAAAAATGCTAATATTCTGGTGTGGAAAAAATGGAAGTAAGAGGTGGGCAATTTTTTTAGGCCTTTTACATTTAATGCTTTTATTGTATGTTTGTCACTTGAGACCTTGGGGCCTGATATTGGTTCAGTCAGGCAGTTAAGTTCATTTTGTCATGTTAGAGTCTTTGCAACCCCGTAAACTGCAGGAAGTCAGGCTTACCTGCTCATCATGAACTCTTTGAAATTGTCAGACTCCCGGCTGTGGAGTTGGTGAAATCATCCAACCATCTCATTTTCTGTCATCCGTTCCTCCTTCCACCATCTCATTCTCTGTTGCTCCTTTCTCCTCCTGTCTTCAATTTTTCCCAGCATCAGGCTCTTTTCAAATTGAGTCACTTTTTCACATCAGGTGGCCAAAGTATTGGAGTTTCAGCTTCAACATCAGTCCGTTCTATGAATATTCAGCACTGATTTCCTTTAGGGTTGACTGGTGGGATCTCCTTGCAGTCCAAAGGACTCTCAAGCATCTTCTCCAACACCATAGTTCAAAAGCGTCCATTCTTCGGTCCTCAGATTTCTTTATAGTCCAATTCTAACATCCATACATGACTACTGGAAAAACCATAGCTCTGACTAAATGGACCTTTGTCAGCAAAGTAATGTCTCTGCTTTTTAGTATGCTGTCTAGGTTGGGCAAAGATTTTCTCCCAAGGAGCAAGCATCTTTTAATTTCATGGCTGAAGTCACCTTCTGCAGTGATTTTGGACCCCCCCCCCCCACCAAAAAAAATAGTCTTTCACTGTTTTCATTGTTTACCCATTTATTTGCCATGAAGTGATGGGACTGGATGCCATGATCTTCATGTTTTGAATGTTGAGGTTTAAGCCAGCTTTTCACTCCCCTCTTTCACCCTCATAAAGAAGCTCTTTAGTTCTTCGATTTCTGCCATAAGGGTGGTGTCATCTGTATATCTGAGGTTATTGATATTTCTCCCTGCAATCTTGATTCCAGCTTATGCTTCATCTGGCGTGGCATTTTGCATGATGTACTCTACATGCAAGTTAAATAAGCAGGGAGACGATATGAAGCCTTGACGTACTCCTTTCTCAATTTGAAAGCAGTCTGTTGTACCATGTCCAGTTCTAACTGTCGCTTCATACCTGCATACAGATTTCTCAAGAGGCAGGTAAGGTGGTCTGGTATTCCCATCTCTTGAAGAATTTTCCACACTTGTTGTGATCCACACAGTCAAAGGCTTTGGTGTAGTCAATAAAGCAGAAGTAGATGATTCTCTAGAACTCTCTTGCTTTTTGATGATCCAACAGATGTTGCCAATTTGATCTCTGGTTCCTCTGCCTTTTCTAAATCCAGCTTGAACATCTGGAACTTCACAGTTCATGTACTGTTGAAGCCTGGCCTGGCTTGAACTATTTTGAGCATTACTTGGCTAGCGTGTGAAATGAGTGCATTGTGCTGTAGTTTGAACATTCTTTGTCATTGCCTTTCTTTGGGATTGGAATGAAAACTGACCTTTTCCAATCCTGTGGCCAATGCTGAGTTCTCCAAATTTGCTGGCATGTTGAGTGCAGCATTTTCACAGCATGAGCTGTTAGGATTTGAAATAGCTCAATTGGAATTCCATCACCTCCACTAGCTTTGTTCCTACTGATGCTTCCTAAGGCCCACTTGACTTCCCATTCCACAATGTCTGGCTCTAGGTGAATGATCACACCATTGTGGTATCTGAGTCATGACGATCTTTTCTGTGTAGTTCTTCTGTGTATTCTTGCCACCTTTTCTTAATATCTTCTGCTTCTGGTAGGTCCATACCATTTCTGTCCTTTATAGTGCCCATCTTTGCATGAAATGTCCCCTTGGTATCTCTAATTTTCTTGAATAGATCTCTAGTCTTTCCCATTCTGTTCTTTCCCTCTATTTCTTTGCATTGATCACTGAGGAAGGCTTTTCTTATTTCTCCTTGCTCTTTGAACTCTGCATTCAAATGGATATATCTTTCCTTTTCTCCTTTGTCTTTAGCTTCTCTTCTTTTCTTAGCTATTTGTAAGGCCTCCTCAGACAATCATTTTGCCTTTTGGCTTTTCTTTTTCTTGGGGATGGTCTTGATCACTGCCTCCTGTACAATGTCACGCACCTCCCTCCATCCATAGTTCTTCAGGCACTCTGTCTATCAGATTTAATCCCTTGAATCTATTTGTCACTTCCACTGTGTAATTGTAAGGGATTTGATTTATGTCATACCTGAATGGTCTAGTGGTTTTCCCTACTCTGTTCAATTTAAGTCTGAATTTGGCAATAAGGAGTTCATGATCTGAGCCAAAGTCAGCTCCTGGCCTTGTTTTTGCTGACTGTATAGAGCGTCTTCATTTTTGTCTGTGAAGAATATAATCAGTATGTTTTCGGTATTGATCATCTGGTGATATCCTTGTGTAGAGTCTTCTCTTGCATTGTTGGAAGAGTGTGTTTGCTATGACCAGTACATTCTCTTGGCAAAACTGTCAGACTGCTTCATTTTGTACTCCAAGGCCAAACTTTCCTGTTATTCCAGGTATCTCTTGACTTCCTACTTTTGCATCCCAGTCCCCTATGATGAAAAGGACATCTTTTTGGTGTGTTAGTTCTAGAAGGTCTTGTAGGTCTTCACAGAACCATTCAACTTTAGCTTCTTGAGCATTACTGGTTGGGGCATAGACTTGGATTACTGTGATATTGAATGGCTTGCCTTGGAAATGAACAGAGATCATTTGGTCATTTTTGAGATGGCACCCAAGTATTGCATTTCAGACTCTTGTTGACGATGATGGCTACTCCGTTTCTTCTAGCAGATTCTTGCCCACAATAGTAGATATAATGGTCATCTGAATTAAATTCACCCATTCCAGTCCATTTTAGTTCACTGATTCCTAAAATGTCGATGTTCACTCTTGCCATCTCCCGTTTGACCACTTCTAATTTACCTTGATTCATGGACCTAACATTCCAGGTTCCTATGCAATATTGTTTTTTACAGCATTGAACTTGACTTCCATCATCAGTCATATCCACAACTGGGTATTGTCTTCACTTTGGCTCCATCTCTTCATTCTTTCTGGAGTTATTTCTCCACTGATCTCCAGTAGCATATTGGGCAACTACTGACCCAGGGAGTTCATCTTTCAGTGTCCTGTCTTTTTGCCTTTTCATACTGTTCATGGTGTTCTCAAGGTAAGAATACAAAAGTGGTTTGTCATTGCCCTTCCAGTGGACCACATGTTTTCTGAACTCTCCGCCATGACCTGTCCATCTTGGGTGGCCCTACATGGCATGTACATACCTACGAGATGATGGAGTAGAAGGACGTGCCTTCATCTTCTCCTGTGAGAACTCCAAAATTACGACTTTCTTCTGAACAACCATCAAAAGGAGAATGTTGGATCCCACCTAAAAAGGTTACCCCACATCCAAGGGCAAAGGAGAAGCACCAGCAAGACAGTAGGAGAGGGGAAATCACATTTAGAATCAAACCCCATACCTGTCAGAGACGCTTGGAGAGCTCAAACCTTGTACACACCAGGACCCAGAGATCCCACAGAGACTGAGCCAGAACTGTGTTTGAGTGTCTCTTGTGGAGGTACAGGTCAGCAGTGGCCTGCTGCAGGGGCAGGGGCTCTGGGTTCAGTAGACCTGGGTATGGCATAAGCCCTCTTGGAGGAGGTTGCCATTAACCCCACCAGAGAGCTGCCAGAAGTTACACAGGACTGGGGAAAGAGACTCTTGGAGGGAACAAACAAAACCTTGTGTGCACCAGGACTCAGGAAAAAGGAGCAGTGGCCCCACAAGACACTAACCCAGACTTACTCGTGAGTGTCCAGGGGTCTCCAGCAGAGGTGTGGGTCAGTGGTGGCCTACTGAAGAGTCGGGGTTACTGAATGCAGCACTGCCTGTATGGGACCTTTGGAAGGAGGTGGCCATTGTCTTCATTACCTCCACCATAGTTTGGCCTCTGGTCAAACAACAGGGAAGGAACACAGCCCCACCCATCAACAGAAAATTGAATTAAACATTTACTGAGCATGGTTCTGCCCATCAGAACAAGACCCAGTTTCCCCCACAGTCAGTCTTTCCCATCAGGAAGCTTTTATAAGCCTCTTATCCTTATTCATCAGAGGGTAGACAGAATGGAACCCACACTCACAAAAAACTAACCAAACTGATCACAGGGGCCACAGCCTTGTCATACTCAATGAAACTATGAGCCATGCCATGTAGGGCCACCCAAGATGGATGGGTCATGGTGGAGGATTCTGACAAAACGTGGTCCACTGGAGAAGGGAATGGCAAATCACTTCAGTAGTCTTGCCTTGAGAACCCCATGAACAGTATGAAAACGCAAAAAGATAGGACACTGAAAGATGAACTCCACATGTCAGTAGGTGACCAATATGCTACTGGAAAAGAGTGGAGAAATAACTCCAGAAAGAATGAAGATCTATGTCCATTTCCAAGGCAAACCATTCAATACCACAGGAATCCAAGTCTATGCCCCAACCAGTAATGCTGAAGAAGCTGAAGTTGAACAGTTCTATGAAGACCTACAAGACCTTTTAGAACAAACACCCAAAAAAGATGTCCTTTTCATTATAGGGGACTGGATGGCAAAAGTAGGAAGTCAAGAGATACCTGGAGTAACAGGCAAATTTGGCCCTGGAATATAAAATGATGCACATCAAAGGCTAACAGAGTTGTGCCAAGAGAATGCACTGGTCATAGCAAACACCCTCTTCCAACAACACAAGAGAAGACTCTACACATGGACATCACCAGATGATCAATACCAAAATCAGGTTGGTTATATTCTTTGCAGCCAAAAATGGAGAAGCTCTATACAGTCAGCAAAAACAAGACTGGGAGCTGACTGTGGCTCAGATCCTGAACTCCTTATTGCAAAATTCAAACTTAAATTGAGGAGAGTAGAGAAAACCATTAGACCTTTCAGGTATGACCTAAATCAAATCCCTTACATTTATACAATGGAAGTGACAAATAGATTCAAGGCATTAGATCTGATAGAATGCCTGAAGAACTGTGGATGGAGGTTCATGATATTGTACAGGAGGCAGTTATCAAGACCATCCCCCCCAAAAAAGAAATGCAAAAAGGCTAAACGGTTGTCTGAGGAGGCCTTAAAAATAGCTAAGAAAAGAGGAGAAGCTAAAGACAAAGGAAAAAAGGAAAGATACACCCATTTGAATGCAGAGTTCCACAGAATAGCAAGGAGAGAAAAGAAAGCCTTCCTCAGTATCAATGCAAAGAAATAGAGGAAAACAACATAATGGGAAAGACTAGAGATCTCTTCAAGAAAATTAGAGATACGAAGGGAATGTTTCATGCAAAGACGGGCACAATAAAGGATAGAAATGGTATGAGCCTAACAGAGCAGAAGATATTAACAGTAGGTGGCAACAATACACAGAAAAACTATACAAAACAGACTTTCAAGACCCAGATAACCACAATCACTCCCTTAGAGACAAACATCCTGGAATGGGAAGTCAAGTGGGCCTTAGGAAGCATCACTAGGAACAAAGCTAGTGGAGGTGATGGAATTCCGATTGAACTATCTCAGATGATGCTGTGAAAGTGCTGCACTCAATATGCCAGCAAATTGGGAAAACTCCGCACTGGCCAGAGGACTGGAAAAGGTCATTTTTTCATTCCAATCCCAAAGAAAGGAATGCCAAAGAATGCTCAAACTACCACACAACTGCACTCATCTCACATGCTAGCAAAGTAATGCTCAAAATTCTCCAAGCCAGGCTTCAACACTATGTGAACTGGGAGCATCCACATGTTCAAGCTGGATTTAGAAAAGGCAGAGGAACCCGAGACCAGATTTCCAACATCCGATGGATCACTGAAAAGGAAAGAGTTCCAGAAGAAAAACAAGATAGTTCTGCTTTATTGACTACGCCAAAGCCTTTGACTGCGTGGATCACAACAAACTGTGGAAAATTCTACAAAAGATGGGAATACCAGACCACCTGACCTGCCTCTTCAGAAATCTGTATGCAGGTCTAGAAGCAACAGTTAGAACTGGACATGGAACAACAGACTGCTTTCAAATTGGGAAAGGAGAACGTCAAAGCTATATATTGTCACCCTGCTTATTTAACTTACATGCAGCATACATCATGCACACTGCCATGCTGGATGAAGCACAAGCTAGAATCAAGATTACCAGGAGAAACATCAATAACCTCAGAAATGCAGATGAAACCACCCCTATGGCAGAAAGAGAAGAACAACTAAAGAGCCTCTTTATGAAAGTGGAAGTCGAGAGTGAAAAAGTTGGCTTAAAACTGAAAATTCAGAAAACAAAGATCATGGCATCTGGTCCTATCACTTCATGGAAAATAGATGGGGAAACGATGGAAACAGTGAGAGAATTTACTTTCTTGGGCTCTAAAATCACTGAGGATGGTGACTTTAGCCATGAAATTAAAAAACACTTGCTCCTCGGAAGAAAAGCTATGAGCAAAAAAGCTATGTTCTGATTTCTTTTGAATAAGGATTTTGTTGACGGCTTAAGATAATGATATATGGGCGCTGCAATTGACACAGAGAAGGTTCACTATAATGCTAAATGAAATAGAGTGCCAAACCTACTAAGTCGCGCCCAGGCTATTTGCAACCCCATGAACATATCCCTCCAGGCACCTCTGTCCGTGGAAACCTCCAGGCAAGAATACTGCAGTGGGTAGCCATTCCCTTCTCCAGGAGATGCTTCCCCAGGAGCTAATCTGGGTCTCCCACTTTGTAAATGGACTCTTTACTGTCTAGGCCTTGAGGGTGACTCTAATCACTGTTTAAGAAAAAAAAATGACTGCCAAAATAGGAGGGCCTGGTTCCATCCCTGAATCGTAAAGAGTGTCCAGTTCATTTACTCAGTTCTGTCTGACCGGCTTTCCTATCCATCACTATTTCCTGGGGCATGCGTAAATTCATGTCCACCATGTCGGTGATGCTATCTAATCATTTTCCCCAATGTTGTCCCTTTCTCATCCTGTGTTTGATCTTTCCTGGCACCAGAAAAATCTCCTGGAAAACCCATTCGTGCTGATGAGTACTTTACTGACCAAACACCAAGCAATCTTACTAACCAATCAACCTGACCTGCCTCCTGAGAAATCTGTATTCAGGTCAAGAAACAACAGTTAGAACTGGACATTGAAAACCAGACTGGTTCCAAATTGGGACAGGAGTATGTCAAGGCTGCATATTGTCACCCTGTATATTTAACTTATATGCAGAGTACATCATGAGAAATGCCATGCAGGATGAAGCACAGGCTGGAATCAACACTGCCAGGAGAAACATCAATAACCTCAGAAATGCTTATGACACCACCCTTATGGCAAAAAGCGAAAAAAGAACTAAAGAGCCTCTTGCTGAAAGTCAAAGAAGAGAGTGGAAACATTGGCTTAAAAGTCAACATTTGGGTACCTACTTTGGCCACTTGATGCGAAGAACTGAATCATTGGAAAAGACCCTGTTGCTGGGAAAGATTGAAGACTTGAGGAGGAGACAGCAGAGAATGAGATGGTTGGATGGCATCACCTCCTCGATGTATAGGAATTTGAGGAAGTTCCCAGAGTGGGTGATGAACAGGGACCCTGGCGTGCTGCAGTCCATGGGGTTGCAAAGAGTCAGACATGACTCAGTGATTGGACTGAACTGAACAGGCTCATAGTTTCATTGATTTGCACAAGGCTGTGGTCCATGTAATCAGTTTGACAAGTTTTCTGTGACACTGGTTTTCATTCTGTCTGCCCTCTGGCAGATAAGGATAAGAGGCTTATGGAAGCTGCCTGCTGGGAGAGACTGACTGTGGGGGAAACTGGGTCTTATTCTGATGGGTGGGACCATGCTCAGCAAATGCTTAATCCAATTTTCTGTTGGTGGGCAGGGCTGTCTTCCCTCCCTGTTGTTTGACCCAAGACCAAACTAAGGTGGAGGTAGTGAAGATAATGGCCACCTCCTTCCAAAGGTCCCAGGCAGGCACTGCTGCACTCAGTGCCCCCGACCCTGCAGCAGTACACTGCCGACCCACGCCTCTGCCAGGGACTCCTGGACTCTCACGGGCAAGGCTGGGTCAGTCCCTTGTGGGGGGGGAGGTCCCTGCTCCTTTCTCCCGGGTCCTGGGGCACACCGGGTTTTGTTTGTACCCTCCAAGAGTCTGTTTCCCCAGTCCTGTGTAAGTTCTGTAATCAAATCCCACTGGCCTCCACAGTCAGATTCCTTGGGGGTTCTCCGTTCCCTTGCCAGATCCCCAGGTTGGTAAATCTCTTGTGGGTCCTAGAACTTTCTGAACAGTGCGAGAATTTCTTTGGTATGATTGTTCTGCAGTTTGTGGGTCGTCTGCTCGGGGGCTCTATGGTTGGGGTTAATGGCGACCTCCTCCAAGAGGGCTTATGCCACAGGGTGTGTGACCAGGGCTCTTGCACCCAGAGCCCCTGCCCCTGCGGCAGGCCATGCCCACCCACCGTCCGTCCACAGGAGACACTCAAACACAGTCCTGACTCAGTCTCTGTGGGGTCTCTGAGCCCTGGTGTGCACATGGTTTACTTTGAGCCCTCCAAGCATCACTGGCGGGTATGGGATTTGATTCTAAACGAAATTTCACCCCTCCTACCATCTTGCTGGGGCTTCTCCTTTGCCCCTGGACGTGGGGTGTCTTTTTTTGGTGGGATCCAACATTCTCCTGTTGACAGTTGTTCAGCACTGAGTTGTAATTTTGGACTTCTCCCAGGAGAAGATGGGGGCATGTCCTTTTCCTCATCCATCTTGTATGGGAATCTTTGGTAAGATTCCCATAACACTGAATGGGGTTTTCCAAGAGATTTTTTGGTGCCAGGAAAGATTGAAAGCAGGTGGATAAAGGGACCACATTGCAAAAAGCAATTAGATGGCATCACCAACTGAATGGACATGAGTTTGAGCAAGCACGGGTGTTGGTGAAAGACAGGAAGGCTGGTCAGATAAGACTTAGCAAATGAACTGCACAATTTTCACAACCCAGAAATGGAACCGGGTCCTCCTATATTGGCATACAGTTTTTTGTTTTTTGTTTTTTGTTTTTTTACTGATTAGTGCCACTCTGATGGCTTAGACAGTAAATAGTCTGCTTACAATAAGGGAGACCCAGGTTTGACCCTGAGGAAGCTTCTCCTAGAGAAGGGAATGGCTACCCACTGCAGTATTCTTGCTGGAGAATTCCATGGACAGAGGAGCCTGGAGGGCTACAGTCCATGGGGTCACAAAGAATTGGACAATGACTGAAGTGACTGAGCACAGCACACAGCACACATGGTACTGTTATTCAATGTAAACTGCCTAGGACAAAGGACCATGGCAGCAAATTCATATGTTCATTCACTAATTTAGTAAGTATTTATTGAGCACCTATTATGTTACATGTGCAACATTTTAAAACCCTGTTGGTACAACAGAAACAAAACAGATGATACGCTGCTCTCATGGGGTTTGCATTCTAGTGGAAAAAACATATAACAAATATTCATGCAATATATTAGGATGCCATGTGTGCTATTGGTCTGTTCCCCACAGGCCTGCAAAACTTGAAGTTGCTCAGAGACAGTGACAGAGACATTTGTGGTTTATTGGACAAGGGATCTTAAGCAAAGTGCCCTGAAGTGACACCCCACTGTTTGTGGCAGGTAGCAACTGGGATGTGGCAGCAGTCTTCACTACTCAGGGTCGTCAGAGGCTACTGTTCTTAGGGGGCAATTGATGTCAAGTGGGCTCATCAGTAATCAGGGGCTAATTAAGCTCTGTAATGAAGAGGATTGGCTAGTCATGTGAGTGAAGCAGGGACTGGTGGGTCAGGGGGTATATAGAGAGCATGAGAACAGCCATTTTGAATGGCCTGACTATACAGGCACTATATAGAAATGTAAAGTAGCAGCAGTGGTACCAAGTGACTTGTAGAGAGGGGACATCTGAGCAGACAGCTGAATAGAGACAGTGGCATTGGGGGCAAGTCTCTACAGGTCTCTTGCATTTCTGCCCAACTTTTAAGCAAAGGCATTGACAGCTTTTCTTCCAGATTATCTTTCCAAGGATATCTGTATAGCAAACTGCCCTTGGAGTACAGAGATGGTCTCTCCCTCTGAGGCCAACGGCAGATTTATTTCATGACCAAGCTAATAAAGATAATGTCCCCCTCCAGGACAAAGTTTGGGCAGAGTTGTTTGCAGCCCACTTAAGGGGTTAGGATTTTCCTAAACTTGAAGTTCCTCAGCTTTGACACAGAGCCTCTACGTTACAGTGGGCCTTTGGGCCCACTTCCTTATCACCTTGTGGAACTTAAGAAACGGGAAGCTCCCGCTGCTGGCTGTGTTTGTCTCTGTTCTGCCTGCCTCTGGGAAACTGGCAGCCAACTTCACAGCTTATAAGTAGGGTACTTCTTAGACTACTCAGTTTTTTATTGGGGGGGGGCATTGCAATTTTATTCTGTTTTTGTTGTTGTTGTTGTTCTTTACTTGCTAAATCTTATCTGATTCTTTTTGCGACCCCATGGACTGTAGCCTGCCAGGCTCTGTCCATGGGATTCCCCAGGCAAGAATACTGAGTGGGTTGCCATTCCCTGTCCAGAGGATCTTCACAACCCAGGGATCAAACCTGCATCTTCTGGCAGATGGATTCTTTACCATCTGAGCCATCAGGGATGCCCCTTTTATTTTTTAGTGAAGTATAATTGATTTACAATATTATATTAGTGTCAGGTGTGTACCATAGTGATTCAATATTTTTATAGATTATACTCCACTTAAAATTATTGTGAAATAAAGGTTATATTTCTCTGTACTGTACAATATATTCTTGTTGTTTCTTTATTTTATATGTAGTAGTTTGTATCTCCCAATTCCATACACTTATCTAGTGGTGTTTTTTCTTAAATTGAAGTATAGTTGATGTACAATGTTGTGTTAGTTTCAGGTGTACAACACAGTGATTCAGTTACACATACATTAGGCCACTCAGTTTTGACAATTAATTTGGTTTCAAAGGCACTGAAGGAGGCCCTTGGTTATTAGGAGCCCATACCAAACCAATGCAGTACTTGGATGCAATCTCAAAAATGACAGAATGATCTCTGTTCGTTTCAAAGGCAAACCATTCAATATCACGGTAATCCAAGTCTATGTCCCAACCATTAATGCTGAAGAAGCTGAAGTTGAACTGTTCTATGAAGATGGACAAGACCTTTTAGAACTAACACCCAAAAAGGATGTCCTTTTCATTATAGGGGACTGGATGGCAAAAGTAGGAAGTCAAGAGATACCCGGAGTAACAGGCAAATTTGGCCTTGGAGTATGGAATGAAGCAGGGCAAGGCTAATAGAGTTTTGCCAAGAGAATGCACTGGTCATAGCAAACACCCTCTCCCAACAACACAAGAGAAGACTCTGCACATGGACATCACCAGATGGTCAACACCGAAATCAGATTGATTATATTCTTTGAAGCCAAAGATGGAGAAGCTCTATACAGTCAGCAAAAACAAGACCAGGAGCTGACTTTGGCTCAGATCATGAACTCCTTATTGCCAAATTCAGACTTAAATTGAAGAAAGTAGGGAAAACCACCAGACCATTCAGGTATGACCTAAATCAAATCCCTTATGACTATACAGTGGAAGTGAGAAATAGATTTAAGGGACTAGCTCTGATAGACAGAGTGCCTGATGAACTATGGACGGAGGTTCGTGACACTGTATAGGAGACAGGGATCAAGACCATCCCCATGGAAAAGAAATGTAAAAAGGCAAAATGGTTGTCTGAGGAGGCCTTACAAATAGCTTTGACAAGAAGAAAAGCAAAAAGCAAAGGAGAAAGGGAAAGATATTCCCATTTGAATGCAGAGTTCCACAGACTAGCAAGGAGAGATAAGAAAGCCTTCCTCAGTTATCAATGCAAAGAAATAGAGGAAAACAATAGAATGGGAAAGACTAGAGGTCTCTTCAAGAAAATTAGAGTTACCAAGTGAACATTTCACACAAAGATGGGTTCGATAAAGGACAGAAATGGTACGGACCTAACACAAGCTGCAGATATTAAGAACAGGTGGCAAGAATACACAGAAGGACTGTACAAAAAAGATCTTCACAACCCAGATAATCACGATGGTGTGATCACTCACCTAGAGCCAGACATCCTGGACTGTGAAGTCAAGTGGGTGTTAGAAAGCATCACTACGAACAAAGCTAGTGGATGTGATGGAATTCCAGTTGAGCTATTTCAAATCCTGAAAGATGATGCTGTGAAAGAGCTGCACTCAATATGCCAGCAAATTTGGAAAACTCAGCAGTGGCCACAGGACTGGAAAAGGTC